>NW_010252070.1:8627-26510 GCF_000690775.1 Eurypyga helias | reverse complement strand
TCCCGGTGCCATCTGGAGATTTACTTGTGGCTGTGTGCCGAGGGATGGGAGCAGCTTCAGCTGTGGAGCAGAGGTGGCTGGGGGTGTTCTGCAGGCCTGGGATGGATGTTGGCAAAACACTCTGGGGGAGAATCAGGGAGGTTGTGACTCCTTCAGTCACTGCCTCTCCCTTCATTAAGTACACAGTAACTGCCAGTTGTTAGGGGACAAGCAGAGAGCCTTGATCATGTCTCTAGAGGTCAGGAGCATCCATGCCAGACTGCCAGAGAGGGCTTTATGTTCCAAAGCAGAAGGAAACTGCAACGTCTACCTGTGCCCAGTGGTGCAGGAGGTAAAGGGGAGGCAAGAGAGTCGTTCAGAGAGCTTCTCACATTCCCTTCTTGGTCACATCATACACAACAGTTATCTTGGACGTACCTCTTCCTATGTATGCAGCTATGCTTTCTTCAGTAGGAGGAAATAGCCGTAATTTGAATTGATCATTTAGCCAAATGGAATTTATATTGAATTTTGCTCTGAGCTTAAATAACTTAAAAAAAAAAAAGAAAAAAAAAAAAAGATTGTGTGTTAGATCACCATTATTCTATTTTCTAAGCAAAACATTTCTATTTCTTAAATTTGAAACCAGTTTTCAAAGTCAGATGAGATTTATTTTTAAAAAGTGTCAAAATTTCAGAAATACAATGACTTGTTTTATTTAATCTGAAATAAAACACTCCTATTGGGTGATTAAGTTTTTCCTTGGCTGCATTTGTTTGTTTATATTTTGTTCAGTCTACATCACAAATAAATGAATAACCAAATTTGCGTGGATCTTGAACTCACCAGGACAAATTTAATTAACAAAATAAGTATTTGGCAACTTTTTTTTGAGACCAGGAATGCTAAATTCCACAAATTCACAAACTTGGCTTGTATAAGCCTTAAATAATTTAAAAAAAAAAAAAAAAAATAAAAGTACTTGCTCTAGTTGAGATGGTCTAAATATAAAAATGAGGGTTTATACTATCGGTAGCAGAGGTGGTGGACTGGGCACAGCCCTCTTCCCTGACCACTCTCTCCACAGCCTAAGAAGCCCCGAGCACCATGGTCCCATTCCAAGGACCACAGTAGCCTGGATACCTTTGGGTATCTGAGTCACTGGAGCTGGGAGCCAGAGCAGCCTTTGGGCAGGTGAAATGCAAGTGCGCAGCCAAGCTGACAGCCTGGACAAGCCATATCTGGGTAACAGCCTAAAGCGCGCAGTCACACCACCGCACCTTCAGTTTGGGAGACCCCGGTACTGTCAGCCCCCTACCAAGATTCTCTCATTGCAATTTTAAGTTCAGCAATAAATCTGTTTTTCATTAATGAGAGAATTAACAAGAGAGACAATCTCATTTCAGACCTATTAAAAACAAAATTAGGTATATTAAACAAGGTATATAAAGTGTTATGGGAAACTTTTTCACCAATAAACATGACTGCACCCAGAGTAATCTAATCTAAATTGCTATTGAAAAACTGCATCCTACAGTTTTCCTAATTCTGAAGGTCACTGGCTCCCCCAGCCTGGTCTTAGCTTAATTTCACTTGCATTAGTTTTACAACAGCACAAGAGAATGGCCTTCAAGAGGGTTACTTCTTTTGTAAACTCATTTTAATAAATTCAGGATCTGGTTAAGTAGGTTTAATCACAAAGATGCAGTTCTTGTCTCATTGACCCCAGTAGAAGTTCGTGGTGTAAAGCAATCCAAGAAAAATCAGAATCAGCACCTCGGCTTGCACTGTGGTGCAAAGCACATCTGATTACATTGAAAGAGCTTGTAATTTAGGTAGAAAATTCTAGATTGTGAGTGGAATATTATTTCTAAACATGACATGTAATTCATTGAACTTTCCTATATCACACCTACATCTATTGTCAGCTTTTTTTTTTTTTTTCTTCTACTTAAGGAATGAAGATGTGGTATAAGTCAAAAGGTTGAATTTTAAAGTTACAGTTCTTATGCAGATGTGCTCATTTGTTAAAGTTTAGCATTTAACCACAGGCCATGACTGGAATTTATTAACTCACTAAAAAATGATAGTATTAGGTCCTCAGCCATTGTGTAGTGACTGCTTGCTTAATTATCCATATCTAAAGAGTTAAAATGGTGGCTTCTGCTGATTAGATATTCTTCCAGCTTTCTGCTGGTGTGCAGTGTACTGTGTATTAACAACACAGGTCATTGAGTACGCACTGAAATCTCACTCTGGAAATACTTGAAGGACACATTGAACTCTTCAGAAATCTGTGTCATAATACTTCATGTGTTAACAGAGTATGTGGCACAGTGATGCATAGCAAAGGATCAGCCCGGGGTGGGCATCTAAAGTGCTCTGTCTTGCCGCTGAATGCTAGAGCAAAGCATTGTAATTTTATTCCAATTATACTTTTAGTGCCATGATGTCACAGCATAAATTTGTACTTTTGCATGCAGCTCATGCTGGTGTGATGACAGCTCTTAAAATATTGAGTGATTGTGGGCCCGTCAGCATAAAATTATTCTAACATGGTGCCTTTATTAGTGCTTCAATAAATGCCTTTTTTCTTGTGTTCCAAGGTGGCATTTGCAAATGAGCTAATTTTTCGGCAGTAAAATAATTGTGTTGCATTTATTTTGTGAGGTGGGGGTGGAGGAGGGAGAAGAAAAATGCTGTTACATAAAAGGGGTTCTTTTGCCATCAAAACTACATCACCGTAGTTAGGCAAGTTTAAAAAAGAACACATTAACTAAATGACTGTACAATTATTTAAATGAGCTTGGTGCTTTATAAAGCCATAGAGGGGTACAAACACTTTTTCAAGCCATCTAACAAAAGATATGACAGCCCCTTCACAAGAAACATTTCCTGAAAGTCAAGCGCAAACTATGTTTGCTGACTGATGACGGATATTTTGGGGTTCAGAACACATCTCTTTCAACAAACTAAATCCAAACCGGATGTCAGCTAACCTAATTCACAGGGCAAAACAGATAAGAAGTTAAGATAAAGGGTGAAGCAGGTTTTAAATTATACCTGTTGTCTTTTACTGTTTGTGTATCTATAAAATAGACAGAACAATGCAGAGAAAATGATGCATAGTGGAACTGTGCAATTATAGTGCTAACTTAGCAGGAAAGCCTTGTACTTGCTGTTTCCTTGATGTACACATCCAACAATTTGAGAAGATTTTGACGTGAATTTCTTCTCATTTCTTATTTAGCTATTTAGCCTTGAAAAAAGAACTGACTTCACAAAGCAGTACTCAGTATGCATCACTCAATGTTCACAAATCTGAAAACAGTTCAACCAATAAAAGTACTTCATTTTAAGCACATTGCTTAAAAAGATATCACCAGGCATTTTTAAATCAATTGTTCTATGAACTAAGCTACAACTGTTTTCAATGTTGTAAGTCCCCCCTCCTTCCTTCCTCCAGTCCCAACTGAAAATAAAAAGGTTATTAAAATTAGAATTTCTTCAAAGACAGCAAAATCTTCTACTAAATAAAAGTTTAAAGTTTTTTAAAATCCCTTACTGGAAAGAGACTGTTATCCAGCATTTAAAAATTAAATATTTAATAACATCTGCCTAGCTGTCCTATGGGTCTGAATTTCAAGAATCTCTGTGATTTTGAAGCAATAGCTACTAGGAACACATCTGCAGTAAATGCACAACGCATGCTCCAAACTGAATACAACTTTGAAAAGAACTTAATTAAAGCACATGAAAGAAGAAGGTGAGAGTTCAATAAGTGAGGAGCTTTTTTTCACTTAATGATGCTTAAGATGTGTGTCTTTACTTAAAACATCAGATGCTGAATAAGGTTGGGTTTAACCGTAGCATGCAACAGTACTTTTTGCTTTGTGAGAGTCAATTATGTTTAGACACAACCAAGCACAGTCATAAAAAGCAGAGAAACAGAAACAAAACCAGGATGTTAGGTCTTTTGCATAAACCCCAGAAATGCAGGAGGTATTTTGTGAAAGAGCATAGAAGTTAGTTACCACATTTGAAGTGCATTTCTTTAGCCACCTGGCATATCTCACTACAGCTAGGTATCAGAATGATTTGCACCCTGTAAATGTCTGCATACTATAAATATAAAAGCAAACTGATCAGGACCTTACATTACTGTTTAATTAAATTGCAAGGCTTTTTCTACTAAACCTGCAATAACAAGGATGTTAATGACATCTTTTATAAAGAATTTATCTTTCAAAAGAGTCTGCCTGTTTCATAAACAGCTAAAGTATTCTAGCTGCTGGTAACAGTAATCTGAGTGCCTCTGTAGGACACAACAGCTGGCCATGAAAGTTTCCCAAAACTGTTGATTTGTGACTGATATGGCTCTAAAAGTCTTGACAAGTTTCAAAGTCTTAGCTACTAGTATCAGAAATATCAATAAAGCTTGACCCTTTCTATTAAATATAATGAGTAAAAATACATTAGTAACTACCAGTCAGTCCAAATAAATCTGTCAGAATTGCTACAGCATTGATAATATTCCCTATGCAAAAAGGGTAAATCATACTGATTAATATGTAAACAACCACACTATATGAAAACAGAAAGCCAGTCAGGAATTTTCTCTTGACAAACTAATGAAATAACAGACTGTCTTACCTCCAAGAAATCAGTTTAGTTGCTTCCTAATTTTTATTTTGTTTTCCCTCTACATTTAACAATATTTTAGAGCTGCGCTTACATACACGCGGTTTAGTATCCACACTGATGAATTATCTGAATAACAAGTAAATTGCCTTTTTATTACATTGTGAAAAGATCAGAATAAGTATTGTTCCCCCCTAGAGCCGAGGAAGACTTGGAGATGGGGGAACTGGGACACAGGCAGGAAAAAAGGAAAGGCAAAACAGCTCTCAAGGGCACTAGATTTATATTAGAGACATTTCTGATCTTATTATTCATACCCTCTACACTGCAAACTACTTAAAAACAGGCAAGGGAGCATTAAGGTCATCAAAGAAACATAGATGTGGACAGCTTCAGTCAGTGGCTTATTGCAAATAGGAAACAAGGGACAAGGAAGAAAACAAATGTATAGCATGCATGATTGGCAAGGCGGAATTATAGAAGATTAACAGTCACATGTCCTGGCAATGCAGTAATCCAAAACTTAGACATTTTTCATAATGATGGTGTATATAGAAATAAAAAATAAATTAGATTTTTTTTTATAAAAGAAATTCAATAATAATTAACATTTTTCTTGGAGCTGGAAGGAAAATGTGAAAAAATATTCACATGAAACTCATATTTTACTCAACCCACAAAGAAGTGTCTCATTTAACTTTCCTTTTTTAAACCTTTTGTGCACGATTAATTTCTTCTCAAAATTTATTTGAAAAACTATTACATGTTTTATTCTTTAAATGTTAAGGTGAGATCTTCTGACCTTTTCGAAAGAAAGTCAAAACAATTAAAACTATTTGCATTGATGAATATACCTTTATGAACATATTTTCACTGGAGTTTAATCCTTTTTTTTTTTCTTGTAAAGATGTTGCCCTTCCAAAAATATGAAAAAATAAATTTGTAGTAGTACAAGCACAAGACTGAGAGATCTGGGACTGTTCAGCCTGAAGAAGAGAAGGCTCAGGGCAGTTCTTACCAATGTGCACAAATATCTGAAGGGAGAATGTAAAGAAGACATAGTCAGGGTCTTTCCAATGGTGCCCAGAGGAATGACAAGGGTAAATGGGCAAAAACTGAAACACATAAGATTCCATCTGAACGTCAGGAAACACTTTTCACTGTGAGGATGATCAATCGCTGGCACAGGTTGCCCAGAGAGGTTGTGGAGCCTCCATCCTTGGAGATATTCAAAAGCTGTATGGATATAACCCTGGGCAGCCTGTGCTAGGTTACCCTACCTGAGCAGGGCAGTTGATCCAGATGACCTCCAGAGGTCCCTTCAAACCTCAACCATCCCATGGTTCTGTGGTTCTGAGAAGGTGCGGAAAGAGAGTCCACACCAAAGCGACCATGTTTAGATGATGGTATGTGCCAGGAAAGACTTTCATTCCACTAATTTCTAAAAATACACCTAATTATGATTTTCAGATGTTGAGGTTAAAGTTTGAGTATTCCTGGAATTACAGATAAAGGCTTTTTAGCCCCAGGGTTGAAGGTATTTTTAAGAAGGTAGAGGAAATTGCAGAATACATACGTGTACCTCTTACAAAAATCACGTTTTGAATATTTCCCTGCTTTGAAGGACTAACGTTTCTTACTATTCAAGAGGAAGAGATGCTCCAATGTGAGATAAGTAAGAACACTACCAAAGGCCCTAATGATGAAGTGGTAACTCTCTGAGGCCAGGGCAGGCCATTTGCAGCCTCTTTGAGGCGAGGGCCGGAGCTGTGCCCAAAAACATCAGTGGAATAGCTGGGGAAACTTCCTCTTTGGGGAAAGATTGCATATGGAGGAAGGTAGAAGGTGTTCTGGGATAGAGTTAGTTTTCTTCCTAGTGCTGTGTTTTGAATCTGGGATGAGAACAATGTTGGTAATACACTGTTGTTTTACTTGTTGCTCAGCAGTGCTTACACTGTCAGGGACTTTCCAGCTTCTCGGCTTTTCCCCCCAGTGAGGAGGTTCAGGGTCCAAAAGAATCTGAGAGGAGACACAGCCAGTACAGCTGACTCAAACTGCCAAAAGTGATATTCCATACCAATGACATCATGCTGAATATATAAACTGGACAGAGTTGGCCAGCAGGTGATGGTCATTGCTTGGAGACTGGCAGGAGACTGGCACTGGTTGGAGATTCCTTGCTAGTCACTGCCACCTGAGACGCATGTTCAGGGTGGGACTTACCTGTGGTGAATTAGGGGCATTCTTAGGTGACTGAAAAATACCTGATGGATAAGGTTGCTGGAAGAAAGAATTTAGATAGGCCAGTAGTTTATGAGGGAGAACAATGTGAGCCCTGAACAAGAATGGATATTTACAGTCCAAGGAAAGAATGTGGTGAAATTCTGAATTTGTAAGGATATAAATGTTTTAGCTTGGAAGAGATTGGAGATACTGGGTTTAAAAGTATTTTTTTACTGGGGTAAAAAAAAAAAAACCAAAACCCACCCACAAAATATTGCTGTATCTCAGACATGAAAAACAAACCAAAGGTAGAAGGGAGTCTAGAATAGACTTGATCTGTAAGTAATGGCCACCTGTAAATATACATATAGTCCTGTGTTTGGAATTGAGTTACTGCATAGAAGGGACAGAACGCTCTACCTGTGTCACTTAGCAAAAGGAAATAAGGCCTTCAGCTCCACAGCTGCCAGCACAAAGGCAAGTGGAGGAGCAGTCTTAAGTCTCATCTTCCCAACGCAACCTCTTAGGAATCCAAAGTCCTGCTTTCCTGACCTTGTGTATTTAAACCTTATTTTTCATTTAAATGGCAATATTCCTCTCTAGTACAGTTATGAAGGACTGTCTTCACAGCAGAGTTGTACATTATTTTTCTACCATCCACCGTGCAGAACTTGCACACCCATTTTATAAGTAGAAGACGAGAATGTCTGCCACTTTCCTTCACGCTACCAAACCACCCTCCACCAAGAACATACACTGAGCCACCTGAATGCTGACATCTCCTAGTACTTTCCCAGAGGTTTCTCTCTACTATTCTCCCCAGAAAAACAAACCCATGCTCCCGAGACTCACAGGAAAAGAAATATTTTTAGGAGCCACTGAAGCAGGTCAGATCAAAGGATCTTCTAGCCTAGTAACATATCTCTGACAACAGTCAATACCGGTTGTCCAAGGAGAAGTAAAAGAATGGGGCAAATATACTTCATCACAATAATCTCCTAATTCCCACTGTATTGCAATCTCAAGGCTTCATAAATCAATAGTGATGTTTTACTCTTTAATAACCTGCACTGGATTTTTTTATGGACTAGTACTGCAAGAGTACTCATGGAGTTACTCAACTTACCACACCAGCAAGATTCTTGAAGTACGGCCCTCAAAATAAAAAAAAATAAATTAATATTTAAAAGAAAATACACCAACTAACAAAAAAAAAAAAAAAAAAAAAACCAGCAAACAAAAACCAGGACCATGTGGTCAGTGAGAAAAATATAATTAAGATATGATTTCTTATATCCAGGCTAAGTTGTTCTGACAGCTGACTGCTCATCTTAACCATGCAAGGTAGATACACCTCTTTTGGCAGCCACTGTTAAACAGACAAATAATTGTGACATTTGAAATAGACTGTGGTATCTATTTAAGGCTTGATTTTCAAAATGTAGAACATGCATAAATACCATCCAAAGCAGTATGATCTACTGCTGTCAATAATTTACAGACTAAAAAGGTCCCTACTACTTCAGTCTTTCAGAACAGACATAAAAAACAAGCAGACAAAATGCAGTCAGCAGTTTGCAGAAGCACAGTTGAACAAGTGAGGATCAGCAGCAGGCAGAGAGGAACCTGACTTTTAATTCACTAATGAAAGCCTTTGATGTGCTACCTCAGAATCCATTCCAGTCCTGTGTCTGGAGCAGTTTTCCTTTACCTATCTACCAAGGGCTCTCCGTCGTCTTTTTCAAATTTCTCCTAACACATACCTTTTTGCACTGTTCTTCCTGCTTAATTTAAATCATGAATAATAATCCTTACACACTGACATTCCTGAACTGTTGTCCTGTGTTTTGCTGTGAATTTCTCATATCTCGTTTAGACCATAAGCTTTTCAGATAGGGCATGCATCTTGTAAATTTATGGTGCTGCATGTGTGTTTAATGCTAATAATGTGCAGTGACAGGGCAGGGCAGATTCATAAGCAATACCCTGAAAAAAAGGCAGCTATTGAATTCATAATCTGGCACTTCATATTCACAAGAGAGGAAAAAGCTGTCATCTCTGAATAGGGGATCTGCTATAAAAGGAATGTTTTTTGCACTAATGGTTATCAAGAATTCATACACTCCACTTCATTATCACTCCCATATAGTAGTGACTATTTCCTAATGTTCCTCATACTGCAAAGCTGTTGTTTAAGTCCATTTGATCACTCCTATTTGTGAAAAGAAAGGTTTCCCAGATAAAAAGTACATTAGACCCAAGGCGTATGAACATAACACCCACACACTCCTGCCCATCAAACTTCATAGTGCAGGGAAAAACGAACTGGTAAGTAAAATGAGGTAGATATGTACCTCACTGATACTTAAGAAACAGCTTGTGAGTCATACAAGGAGGGAGAAAGGAAGTAGAGTGCTGGGTGGGTTAACCAAGGGAAATGCTTGGGAGCTGTAGTTTCAGAAGTGAGATGAAAGACTTCATCAAAAAGAAAGAGGACTTGTAGGAAAAGTAATCTCTTAACAAAATTGTTGAAGGCCAAAATACAATTTTTGAAGAGCCCATTTAATTACAGCTCTGATCTTACAGTAAGCTGAGTGCTCCTAGCAAAGCACTCACATTTTTGTTCATTTTTCAGTGGGGTTGGCAGCACCAGGCAACTGCCTCTTCTAAAGGCAATCTAAGAATTTACTTCAGGGTGCTGGGGTGCCTTGCTGAGCGTGCTCAGATGTTTCTTAAAGCAGTAACTAAAGATAGCAATAAAATGAATGACTCCCAGGGAAAAAAAAAAAAAAAAAAAAAAAAAAAAAAAGAAGAAGAAGAAGAAAAGAGACCTGCATTGATCCAGGATAACATAAACCACAGACAGAATTTAGATGGGTACTCCATAGCAGAGAACAGGAAATTTGTCTTGAAAAATATCCCCAGCTACTCTGTGCTTCTTGCTTCTGCAGGTTTACTTGGAGGCTTGCTTTCTGGGGCCCCAGAGGCAGCAGATACAGCAATACCCTCACCTGACATTCAGAGTACCTGCTTGCTAGCCCATAGGAAAACTTCCTCCAGGCTCCCTGCACATACCACCCTCCAAAGCTAAGGTCCCCATAGACCACACTTCCCCCAGCCCTCTTCCCTAATCACGGCATAACAGGGATCCTGAGACTGAGTTAGCCTGCAGACAAAGCTGCGATAATTGTACTGGACATCACATCTGTGGCCTTAACATTTTTTTTTCCATTTCTTTCCATTCTGCCAATAGCCAGTCCTCTGAAGTAATCAAGTCACAGCCAACTGAAATTTTTCTGCTATGGGATAGTGCAAGCTTAGAGAAACATGGAATCAAGTACAGTTCTTCCTTCTTTTCTTTGGGGTTTCTTGTTTTGTTTGCTTGTTTGTGGGTTTCTTGGGGTGGTTTGTTTGTTTGTTTGTTTGTTTTTCTTAGAGGGAGGAGCTCTCAGACACAGACCTGTCATAAAGTTCAAGCATTTCTGGCATTCATAGTCAGGGTTTTTTCTTGCCCCCAGATCAAACTAATAATTTCCATACTTAGAGAAGACAAGGAGAGTAATTCCAACAAGTGATTAGTTGATTGGCAGCACTAACCAGTCTAGATCATAATCATAGGTACAATTTTTATTCTTATTGCATACCATGTGTTTTCTAAGGAAAAAAATATACTTGGCTAACAACAGGGGAAAAAGGTATAAAATTTATAAGTTACAGTAACGAAATAGGAATAAAAGCAATAGATTGCAGAGGTAGAACAATTTTCATACTTCCAACATTTTAACCCTTCCTAAGATACCCCTCAGGCTTTCTGTAGTGACTGTAGTAGTCAAACACCCAAAGTTAAATATGGAAATGGTCTCTGTCCGTACCAGTGTTTGGTACAGGGAGACTTCATTCTTGGCTCTTGCTTGGCTGTCACAGTAATAAGCATAACAAATATTTGTGGTAGACAAGTAATTTGTCAAATCTCCACTGTTAATGATATATTCTTCCTGCAATACACAAAGTACATCACTCAGTAGCAGTGGAGTAACAGGACATTAGTAGAATTTGGTTTTAAAATATGCCTTCAGGAAGTATATGTATTACCAAAACCAACTAAATTTATTAGAGGGCAAAGAATTAAATGTTTTAAAATACCATCCCTAACCTAAATGAACAAAGTATCAAACAACATTTTTATGCTGAAGAACAGATCCTCATACAACATGAAGATTAAAATTGTTTTTACAAGGTTTTATAAAGTATTATTTTTTCACCAGTTAGTAAGTTCATATCTAAATTTTGAAGGAAATATGGGAGGAAGTATTCTCCAAAACAAGGAATAATTCTGCCATCACCAGTTTTTTACTCTTTCCTGAGGTCAAAGCATGCTCCAGTATAGCAACTCTGTGTCAATTAAGATTCAAACCAAATTTCCCAAAGATAATATCTAAGTGAGAATACTCAAAGTTAAAACTGCTTATCTGCAGATGCTAGGGTTGTGACCAAGCAGGACACAAATTGTTGTTGATCTAATTCTGACAGAACCAAAGCTGTGCTAACGGCTACTTTGAGCTTTGTGCTGCACTCAGTACAGTTCTTGTCTTCGAGTTGAGCATGTCCAGCCGGGTCTCTTGAACATAACAAGAGTAAATTTAAAATACAGCAGAAGCATAGCTCAAGAATGAGGTAAAGAAAAGCTAATCTCTTCAAGAGAAGAAAAGTCATAAAAGATACTTCTTTCAAAAGGAGCCACCAATCTTTGCTGGGCTGGGAATTTAGAGCGGGCCAATGACATGCTTTGTGAGCAGGAAAAATACAGCAGGCAGTGGAGAGGGCCTTGGACGAATCCCAGCTGTGAGTCAGGTCTCTTTAAAAGGGGGAAAGCTTAAGGACCTGTTTTGGAGCACGTTTAGGAACTGCACTACGATAAGTCTGTAGCACTGTCAAAGAAAGGCTTGTGGTCTGAAATACAAATCAAGCAGAAAGCTCTTGACATCCTAACACTCTTCTTTTGAAGAATAAATGGAGATAAAATGGCTGAGGTTTAGTATATGTGACAACAACTATAGGCGTTTTTACTGCTGAATATTCCATATGAAACTTTTATGACCCTATTCATACTAAGGGTTGTTTGTTCGGGTTTTTTTCAAGGCTGTGGGTAAGAAATTAACCTCACTGTTTCAGGTAGCATCAGTGGAAACTGAGCAGATGTTAGTAATTTCCAGGTAGTTCTCAATATGAGTTCCTTTTGTGGCAGTCACTTCCAGCTGCAGGAGACCACAGAATAAATCTGCTCCTTTTAAATGCCAAGAGAGCAGGAAACACTTCTTGTTTTCCTTTTTTCATGGAAGGCACTTATCTCAGAAAGTTAAAAAAAGAGTGAAGGTTTCTTAGCAGTGTATTTTCCTGCTCAGTTAAGACTCACCGTGTTACATAGCCTTGAAAAAAAACTATTTCAGAAAGACTTCAAAAAAGCTAATCCAGATCAGTGTAGACTTCAGCAACAGAATGTGTTCTTAATAACACAAAAGAGGGGTTAGAGCCAATGTCCTGTCATGGAGCCTACCAACATGACAGTTTTTTCTACTGCTTCTTCCCGGCCTAGACACCCTTCAGTGCCATTTCAGCTTCCGGAGTTCCTTTCCATAGGGATCAGCTTCTTTAATTTCTCCTCTTTATGGGCAGTAGTCTTTCACTGTTAGAATTTTTTTTACCTCCATCTCCTGCTCTTCCCTCATGGAAATTTACTCTGGCATTTTGATTTAAACCCTATGACAGTATAATCTGTGGGTAATGCAGACACAGAAATGTGATGGATAAACTGCCCCATGACAAAAATGGCCAAGTAATAACTCACAACAGACCAATAAATTGGGCTTCCTAAAAAACATAAAAATGGAGTTCCTCCTTGCAATAGAAACAGACAGCAAGTACTGTTGAATGGTATTGCTCTACTATTCAGAAACCCATTCTACACATAAGAGGAATACATCACATTCTTTCAAGAAGGTACAGAGAGGTACAGTGTCATCACTCCTGTTAGACAATGAGGACTGGCTGTCCTTTTGCTGGAAAACACCCATGGCTGCTGTGCATTTAGTTAAAATGTACCTGTATTTTTTGAGCAACTGTTAAAGTTCACCCAGGTTTTCCTTTTGAGTGAGGAAATCAGGTAAGAAATCAAAGGGCAAAAATAAAATGTGTCTTTGAGGTGTCTTCAGTTCTTTTCTGATAAAAAAAATATTTGCAATGCATCAAAAAATAACTTTTGTGGTTAACAATTGACCTAATCAGGTTTCCCTAAACAAAATAAAAATGCTTACTTTTGAATATAATTTACACAACATGAAGAGGCAGCTGAAGTATTTTCTTCTTTTTTTCTAAAAAAAGTGTAATTCTGACTTTATTTAGGACCATGTCAGAAACTTTGGTATACTTTCCTTTTTTGCTTCAGAGTTATTTTAATGGATGATGAAATGAAAAATCTGCTTATAATGTACAAAACTGGAATGACTATTTCAGTAATTTCTTACTCATTGCACTAAATTAACTAGACCATATGTGTTTAGGACATTACAACATAGCCTAGCACTAGGTATAGTGAAACTCCAACTTTCAGATGCAGGGGTGTTCTTTATTGGGTTGTAGGTACCATAAAGAAAAATTAAAACTTCTACATGGTGAAGGGTAAGTAGATCTGAGTTAAAGTGTGATGACAGGGTGCCACTGGAGTCAACGAAATAAGGATGTACTTATATAAATAAAAACAATTAAGTAAGAATATTTTTAAGAAGTTTCTATCACTCAGTAAAGCTGTGGTAAATTGTTTCAGAGTCTTACGAAAAAGTGGTCATTTAAGATAAACCACTTTAATTTGCAGCCTCGGTAGACAAGGGGCGCACATATGCAGTCATACAATAGATACCAGTGAAGAGGAACAAACCTTCCAAGGTAGGCAGATGAAGAAGTCTTACAAAATGAACTTTGTTGTTTGTAATTATGTGACTGTTTATGCCCTCACAGGATGATAAAACCCTCTAACATTATGAGTAGAGTGGGGTTGAATATCTTGTTTGTATAATTTTTCCTTCCTATTACTTTCAGTACTTAATTTCTCTTCTCTGTAGTCCTATCTGTGTCTATTTTAACAGAAGATATGCATCCACAAACTTATCATGAGAATAAGATTGCACCATTGTAAATATTTAGGAATCAATGTGGTTTACAAAACTTGTATTAACAGTTATTTGAAAGCAGTGTTGAACTAAGTTCTAAACTTTTTCCTGCAGCACCAGCTATGGAATTCCTGTGTATGCCACTGGAGATTACATCATATTTCTCATCTCACTAATTTCATGACATTCAGATTCTTCAAACACCCAAAGGCTGGTTTACTAACTTGGTGATGGAGATGGACAGTATAATAAAGACTGTAATACTGCACCAATCTAAAGACATGCCATTCAGAAAACTTTTGTTTGAAGGCCAGTTTGTCATTAATAAAGTCTGTGCTGTCAATGAACCTGCCCCAGTGACGCTCTGCTATCACACCACAGCAAAGTTTAAGCCACAGGTTCAGGGTATAATCTTCAGCTCATCCCCACTGGAGATCCTATTTGTTGCCAGTATTGCAAAGATGATGATTGCTATGAGACCACCTTGTGTTGCTTTGCCATCACTGAAAAGGGGCTGCTTTCCTCTTTCTAGTGTAGTCTTCCCCAAGCAGTAAAAAAAGGGGGAAAAAAAAAAAAAAAAACAAACCAAAAAAACCCACCCACAGTTTTCACATACTACTACCTGGAAAAGAAGCAAAGATCCAGTGTGGCAGAATGGATTGCACCTGGGATTATATCTGGACTGAAATAGTGGGAGTTGATCCTTGGCAAAGGAGAATCTCTACTCTGCCACTTTGCCACCACCTCTTGTTTATTCTGTTTGAGTGGAGCGGTTACTATTGAAATGCAGAGTCTCCCAATATTTTCAGCTAGAGTATCTCACTAAACTATCTTAATTGCTAAAAACTTGCATTTCAGTCCCTCATAAATGCTGCCTAAAATCAATTCGTTGTCAGGCAACAGCTGTAACATTCACTGTAACCGGTTCCCAGAAAAACAGTTAATTCTGAAAAATGTTAATAGCTTCAGCTTTCAACTGAATGATTTAATAATCAAAATTTTAATTTACTCCCCCTTCTTCCCCCAAAAAAGTTTTAAGACAGGTTAACCTGTCAAGAGTAGCATTGCTACTGATCCAGCTGAGGCAGAGAAGGAGGTTGTATATCCTCATTATTACCATAATTGGCATCTGGAATCTGTTCAAAAATTCTGATTTACTTTGTAACAGAGGATTATGGCTGAATTTGGAGTTCTTTATGGTCTGCAGAGGCTTTTGAAATTCAAATATAAAAACTGTCAGTTAAACATTTTGTGAAAAGCCCTACCTTATACTAATCTAAGGAAACATGAACAAGTGCTTGAGGGGATGAAAATCCACAATGTGTTTTGGTAGCTAACCACTTACAGAAACATTAACATTCTTGGGCAGGGTCACTCTGTGAACTTCTGAAGTAACTTAGGAGCCAGCAGGATTCAGTTCTTAGCAGAATTCCAACAACCTGAAAAAGTCAGTCAGAAGTCTCTAGTATTTATGAATTATTAATGCTGGCTTTCTCCTTTTTTTTTTCCTTATTTTTGCCTTTGTGTGCGTGTTCAGCTGAGTAATTCAATAGACTGATAGAGACATGAATAGATATGCTAACTAGCACCAAGGCTAACCTTTAAAGTTTGTTAAAGCTGTCAGCTTTCAATGAAATATTTTCGTTTTTCTTTTTCTGAACTGGAACACAAACATTATTTGTACACTTGGTGCCAGCAGGGGTGCCCCCAGGAATCAGCTTTTAAGGTTTATTTTTTTTTCAATGTAGAAAAGAGGTTCAAGAAAGGTGTCAGTTTTACAACCCTCATTTACAGTCCCTGTCATGGGAATGTGTTCATGTTGTGTCAGTAGCTTCTCTCAGTTCTCATTACAATCATTGTCATCTAAACGAGGTATAGAGATTTGAATATCTCACACATTGTCTTCCTGACATAGCGAGATCTGAGCAGGGGGACAGAAATGGAAGTAATGGAGAGGGTTGGCAACCTGAGATGCTACACCAGTATGCCTGTTGGAAGTGGAAGGATAATTTCTTACATTTAAACTACAGTTTGAAAACATTTTTGACCAGCTAAAGAAAAGGCAAATTCACTTTACAGTCCCCATCTTACCCTTCTGATAAGGTGCTACTTTCAAAGATTTTAATGTGTAAGAAAAAGAAAAGAATCTTGACAATCTATCACTTACTGTGTTGAATCCTTACTGGTCATTGCTAAACTATAAATACAGGTAGCCACGAAACCCAGGTATTTGAACCTAGAATCTAAAGAAATATTGTTATTTTCCTGAGTGAGACACAAAAATACAAGGAGTGGGAGCACTGGGAGCAAAGTTACAGACATCCAATTCCAACTTCTGGTAAGTGATAACTGGTCTCTTTTCCTCTTTTGTATTTTTTCCCGTCCTCCTTTTTAATTATATCTGAATGAGAAGTATGGCCAAACTTCTCCAAAGTTCAACACTGCCATTTCTGCATTCCGGTTCAAATGAATGGGTACTCTGAAGTTAATTCACAACCTGCCTCAGGATTTGAAGTCTCTCAGTTCCATGAGAGGCTCAAACCCAGCTGTTATGATAGTACCTATACTTTAGGCCCATCTCAAACTGCAATTGCAATGCTTGGAAGGGAGCCTGAATTATTGTTATAAACCTTTTGTTACAAACTTCTGGTCAGATTCACAAATATAGTGCCTCAAGTAGCTACAGCTTGGACCTTGGATTTTGGCATAACTCTCCTTATAAAATGGAGGGCTTGTACTCAATCAAGGTGATAAAAATGGTGTGTCTTTTTTTTGGTTTTTGGTTGGTTGGTTGGTAGGGTTTTTTTGTTTGTTTGTTTGTTTTTTTTTCCAATTAAACCAGAAAACTGAGTTACTACTTGAGGCGAAATAGTCAAATTTTCAAAGTATAACTTACTTGATTTTGATCACAGTTAGGCACAGCAATCAGACATCCTAGGGTCAGGTACTATAAAGAGCTCAGATACCAACATATCAGGCAAGGACTAAAGCCAAGACCCAAAGCAACAAGTAAACATAACAGACCGACTGGTAAAGTGTGGGTTAATAGTCAGTCTTTACCGACCCCATTATAACCTGTGTTCAGTTTCCCCATTGCAAATATTTTTATATTGGTTTCTGAGAAAATGGTTCAAAACTGAATGCAAATCTTGGTTATCTTGTAATTTGACAACCAGTATATTTTACAGAAATAAACATTACATATTGTGTGTGACGACATTCTCATCCTCAAAAAAAGTCTTGTAATTCATGGACTGTGCTCTAACATGGAAATGTGAAATGTACATACTATATTGCATGGAAAAGAGAATCCCAGGAAAAAAAATCTGTGATTTTGATTGGTTGGCCCTGGCCAGATGCCAGACGCCCACCAAAGCTGCTCTATCACTCACCTCCTCAGCTGGCCAGGGAGAGAAAATATAGGGAAAGGCTTATGGGTCAAGTTAAAGACAGGGAAAGATCACTCAGCAATTCCTGTCATGAGCAAAAGAGATTCAGCTTGGGGTAATTAGTTCATTACCAATCAAATCAGACTAAAGTACTGAGAAATAAAACCAAATCTTAAACACCTTCCTCCCAGGCCCAGCTTTGCTCCTTATTTCTCTACCTCCTCCCCACCAGTGATGCATGGGATGGGGAATGTGGCCAGTTCATCATTCCTTTCTTAGCTGCTCCTTCCTGCTCAGGGGAGGAATCATAGAATCATATCATTTTTAGGTTGGAAAAGACCTTTAGGATCATCAACACCCTTTCACTGCTTTAGTGTGGGGTCCCTCCCAAGGGGACAGTCTTCTACAAACTTCTCCTGCGTGGGTCGCTCCCATAGGGTGCAGTCCGTCAGGAGTGGCATTATCCCAGGTGGGCTTACCATGGGGTG
>NW_010252070.1:0-8431 GCF_000690775.1 Eurypyga helias | reverse complement strand
GGGGACCCGCTGCTCCAGCTCCTGGAGCACCTGCTCCCACTCCTTCACCACTGACGTGGGTGTCTGCAGGGCTATTGCTCTCACACATTCTCACTCCTCTCTCCAGCTGCAATTGTGCAGGGGGTTTTTTCCCCTTATTGAATATGTTATCCCAAAGGTTATCATGTTATCATCATCATGGGTGAGCTTGGCCTTGGTCAGCAACAGGTCCCTCTTGCAGCCAGCTGGCATTGGCTCAGACAGAGATGGGGGGAAGCTTCTAGCAACTTCTTACAGAACCCACCCCTGTAGCCCTCGCTGCTACCAAAACTTGCCATGCACACATATTAAAGATAACCTCCCAGACTGAATTATTTTGTATATAAGAAGAGGCAGTGGGACAGACCCCAAGGAAATGAAGGCCCTTCTCATTCTCAGGCAATAAGTTGACACTGCTTTTGCTGCTATTCATAACAAACTTACTACTACAGTTAAATCAAGGTTTATTAATGAAAATTATGTGGTAGTTTAAACTTATCTGGCAATTAAGTACCACACACTTGCTTGCTCACCTCCCCCCACCCCCCCCCACCACCACCCATCACCCAGCACTGTGCAGGAGGAGAGCCAGAGGAAAAGACAGGGAAGGCTCATACGCTTGAGATAAGAACCATTTAATAATATAGAAGAAAATTATAGTGATACTAATACTAACAATACTACTAATAATAAGTAATTAAAACAATAGAAAATAGAACATATGATACAATTGCTCACCATTCACTGACCGACACAGTGCCAGGTTCCCAGGAGTGAGAGTCCAAGCCAGAGAGTGGGGAGAAAAACAGCCAACCACCCAAGCTACTAACAAAATTAACTGGCCTCAGAACTGCTAACAACCATGCCAAGAGCTATCAAAAGAGCTAACAACCCAGCTGTCAAGCTAGTCCAAGTCTTAACCCGCTCAGGCCACTTCCTGCCTCAGAACTGCATGTGTGCCTGAGGTACGATGGAATGAAACACTCCTTCGGCCGCTCTGGGGCAGCCATCAGCACTGTGAAGAAAAGGAGCTTGTTCCTGCCTGAAACCAGCACAAATACTCAGTTAGCTTCTTCCCCAGTGTTGTATGTATCACTTAAGACTCCTCTTCCTCAACACAGTTTGCACTTTATCTATCTGCTGCTCAGGTCAAGTATGCCCAATAATTTCTTCTTGACCTTTCCTCCAAAACAATGAAGAAATGTTCTTTCCCAGTTGAATATGTCATTTTGTAGATGCATGGCAGTTTCTTCCGTCAACTTGTTTGTAAAGGATTTTATGACCTTCAGTTTGTTCACCTTTACTGTGGTTAATTCAACCAAGATGAAAAATCTGGAAAAGATACCTGTCTTTTCATAAGTGATGTTCAGTGAACAGCACATCTGTCTGTACATAATGTATGATCAGTCAACTAGTTGAGCAGACAAATTTTCCTCTCTTCTTCCCACATATTTTCTCTACATAAGTATGAAAAATTCAGTACAAAATAGTAAAACCCAATCCATTTTAACTGCAGTTGACACAGGTGTTTCTTGGGAACTAAGCCTAGGTAGTACCACCCAGGCTTTCTAGAGATATTTAGCTGTTGTATGAGGGTTTGGTTTTTTTTTTTCCTAAACAAATTTTATTTAATCCAAACTCCGTGCTACCATAAGAAGTATTTAAGAATACTCTATATTTCTGAGTCAGCTAACTAATTTATTACAGTTTGTAAATTGTCCTTTAATTTAATTTTCTTCTTTTACACACAGGGAAAAAACCAACCAACCAACCAACCAACCAAACAAACAAAACCCAACAACAAAAGAACCCCACAACAGTATTTTTCAGTAACTCCAACCTAAAGGTTGTTATTTCTATAATAATCTTCTGAGCATCTCAGGGTTGTGGCCAATTTTGTCTCTCAACTTTATTTATTATTACTATATCCAACAAACAAATGACATTTTGCATTATGCTCTTTCATCCAAACAGTCACATCAGGCTGGGAAAAGGTATTACTCTTTGACAGTTGAGAGAATCTTGTACAAATCTCACACTGTGCTGAAGATCCAGTGAGGTCTTTACAACTCCTTCACGTCCCTGGTAGCACAGAAGGATGAGGATGGAACTGGAAGGACTAAGAGGTATCACAGTGAACTAATGTTTGTGCATAGGTAGAATATGAGCACATTTGAAACTAAATGTTACCACTTTTTTATCCTTATCAATCCACAGCATTAGAGGCTGACAAAATTTATATGACAGAAAACTTGCGTAAAGCCAGAAAAACTATTTGACCAAGACCAAATACCAGCCAATTGCAAAGCCAGGAACACACTGAACAAGGTTAAAAACAAGATTCCCCACTGCAACCCTTTCAAACAACTACTCCAAACAGACAGACAGGAAATACATTTGAAAGTCCCACACTGCTCTTCCCAATGAAAAGTGTAAAAGAGTATGAAAAGTGTAAAAGAGTATGAAATGAAAAGTGTAAAAGAGTATGAATTAACTTTAAAAAATATAAATGTAACCTCTTCATGTGAAACAATAAAGTTCCAAAGATAGAAAGTACAAGTTGTTATTTTTCTAAGTTAAACAAGATCAAACATTACATCGTGTCCTCATTAATTTAATTAACTACTATGTTTTTTACTATGAATTTACACTAACAACAGGAATTTCTGTTTTGGAGCAAGGAATAACTCATATTTAATATATCTGTGTGTTATTTGCAAATCTTGTTATTTTTATGGTAATGACCACGTGTCCGCATACTGTATTTGGAGAAATGGTCTCATACCTACACTTCAGTATCTAAATTCATTGCTGATTGTCTAATGTGACTTGAACTCTTGGCCTTCAGAAGCTACATGAGTCAGGAAGTGGGTAACAGTGAGGTGACTGAGTCATGAAGACACAGAAGTCAATATGGTTGTGGAGTGTTGCAAAGTCACATAGATAAACGTAGAGTTCAAGTATTCTCTCTCCTATCCTGCTCCATTACTGGAAGTCTCCACACCATGTTGATCACCACAGACATAATTTTTAAGGACTACAGTCCATTGAAGAAGGAGTCTGAGCAACTTGCTCCTTCTTTAGCCCAGCATGGAATAATTTCCTCTGTTTTAAAGAATTTACACAAGTCTGTCTCAGTGAAGAATGACTTGAGAACAGGTTTGCCATGACTAAAAATTTCCTTCCTGCTTTCCTTTTCTGAACCTTTGCATGCCTGTTTATGTCTGGGAGGGGGCACCAATTGTTTTGGATTTTGGTTTATCACCTCCCAGAGAACCACTGAGCTTTGAGAGTTTGTTCTTCCTGCTAGAAATGGTGTTGAAGGGAAATTAACGAGTTCACCTCTGTCATTTGTGACCTGGAACTTGTGTTCAAGTAGAATCATTTGAAATAGAAATTGCTAGTTGATTATGCATAGTTATGAGCAATAATTTTCAGACTTCATGGTAATCTACAAGTTCCAGATGGGCATCCAATATTGGAACATTATGGCTGTAATACAGAATTTGCCAGGTTTGTAAATCGTCATAAAGCCCTACACATACTTAGTTACATGAAAATATACCACATTAAGGGGGAGGCAATGTATAAATAAATATATTACACTTAAACTCCATCACAGCTGTGAGACTTTACTAGCAGGTCACAAGAATGAGCAAAACTGTTTGATTGCTAGAATGCATTTGACTTATTCAAGAAATTGCTTATTCGCTTATCTCTCGTTAACTCTGACCTTCCAGTCACTCATTTCAAATCAAATTGTGTTATGCCGATCATGCTATCAACATCCACATTGCTATTGAAAAGTTATTAGTTTGACAAAATCTCAGCATTAACATCTCTACTCACACATACTTTGTACCCCTCTAGTGTGTTAAAGTATATGATTTGTTACCATTGACATCATATATAACAGCTAGACTTTGCACTTGATAGGGACAAAGTTGCAACAGACAAGATATATGACATTAAAGGATGAAAGTGTTCCAGTATCAATAACTGAACAAAAGACACACTAGAAAAAAATAATTGTTTGTTTGTTTGTTTTTTCCAGAACTTACAGATTCATAATCATTTCCTTGATGAAGTTGAACCCTTCAGTTGCCTGTAGTGGACAGACATGGAACGGGGTAGAATAGGTGTAAGAACAGACTATCATTTAAGAAAATGTATGGGTTTGTCCAAGAAGGGCGGTACTGGCAAGAAGAGAGATTTGGTGTTTGATTCTTAAATGAAAATCCTAAAGAAGATTTCTGAGCATGGACCAAAATAAACTAGGTTGTGTCCTGGGGAAAAAAGAAAAAAAAAAAAAAAGCGCAAACCAGTAACTCAGAGGAAGACATCATCAAACAGGAACAAGCATCTGTAATGTAAGGGGCAAGCTCTGCTAGTCAAACAAAGAGGGTTTTCTCTCTTAAAAAAGCTGTAGAAGCTGGGCTGAGGTGACCTCACGTCAACAAAACTGTACTTTGATCATCACATATCCTCTGATGATGCCTGCATTGGGAGGTAGAAAATTTTCAATATTAATTACTTTCTGTGTTTCTAAAATCCTCAAGCTGTGCTTTCAATTACGTATGGTAGTAATCTTCTTCCCTGTTCTCCAGGAGTAGAGCACACAGGTGAAAAGCTACTCTGCTCCACACAAGCTATGGTTGCATTTCCTGATCGGTAAGGTGAATTGCCTGATGTTCCCTAAATTTTCCAGAAGATTTTCTAATATTTAGGTTGGTCTTGTAAAACACTGTAAAATCCTACCTAGAAAACATACTGCTTTAACATACAGTAATACCTAAATGTACTGGGTACATACAACTGAAGTCAAAAACATAATATATGACTGTACAACTCCCTTTTCATGGAGTATATGGGTGTATGCACTGTATACATTAATGTATATTATTCAGTTTCAGATTTCTAGATATAAAAAAGCAACTGAATAAATAAAAAATACATATAAGCAATTTAATTAAAATTTTATTTCTAATGATCCTACTGGATTTATCCATACAAATCTCTCAGTAAATTAGTAAATTGTAACAAAATACTGCCTAACAAGAACAGCATAATTTATACATATTTCAGTTCTTATATTATCTTTTTCACTCTCCTTTTGCATAGGGCAACAAGAAACTGAATGTACAGAGATTAATTTAAGTAACAATTACCACAATTCGCAATTGCATTAGCACCTATTAAGATTCATTGTTCTGTGGAAATTTTAATGATACATTCCTGAGTGAATAAAAGCAGAAGATGATTAGGAATAAAATTGTTTCTATGTATGCTGACAGGACTGCTGAGCATAATTATACATTTCTAGGGCGACCTGTTTGGAGTTTACTCCATAATTTTATGTAAATTTTTAATAACTTCATTTTTTCAGGTTAAATGCTAATATGTTATTTCATGGCACAATTCAGTTGTATTAATGGACACATACTGCAATTGATGGAACTGGTATCAGGTAAAAGTTTAGATCATTTCAGAATGACAGACTTGTAATTAATTGTTTTCTTCTGCCACACTCTTGTTTCTGAAGGAGTTGCCAACAATTTAAATCAGTTATTGGGCATGAACTATATTATCTATATTCAGAGCAAAAGTCAATTCCAAGGAAAATATTCTTTAGTGGTGGGTTTTTGGTTTTTTTTGGGGGGGGGTTGGGTTGTTTTGTGGTTTTTTTTTTTCCTTCTCCCCTCCATTTTGTCATTTATTCACTGCGTGATGCAGGCTTAATCAGCTTATACAGCTTCGTGTAATACACTTGCAGTAAGCTGTACAACATAAAAAGGCAAATAGAAAAAAAAAAAGTATACAGAAGACAAATGTGTGGGATCAGGACTGTGCAAAATCTTCCAATTTAGATATGCTCAGGTTTCAATGAACCATACACCAGAAATCCTGGGAGAACTGGTTGATTCTGTTTTGGGTTCACACTGGAAGTGAAAACTAAAGCAAACTTCAAGAAGATTGCAAGCTGTGGATATAAAACCAAAACCAAAACTAAAACAAACAAACAAACAGAGGAAACTCTCCCCTTTTTACTTATTTTCTTCTTTTGTAACTCCTGATCTTAATACTTCTCTTCAACCTCCTCCATACAGGGCTTACATATGCTCAAACTGAGCACGGTTGCACACTATCCACAGCCTGACAGGAAGATAACACTTTCACCTCCCATCAGAAGAGATGTCTACATTTTTTTAAAATGATCAGGTATCATTCTTGTTTCTCCATATCTACCTTAAGTTGCTCTCTTTGTACAGCTGCTTTCAGGGATGGAGAGGGAACTCTATAGTAACAGACCTGAATTTCTCCGTTATTACTTGATATCAAGATGTTCCATAACAAATGCTACATCATTGCTCAGATCCTTGTAACCTTAATTCTTTGCTGGACATTATGAATTAACACACAAACCTTTCAGCAACATAAATTTGACTACAACGAACAAACACAGGGGAACTGAGTTATACCTTGTCAAAAAGCTACTGTCAGGAAAATAAGAACAGTAAAAAACTAAAATATTAGACAACAAAAGGACACCACATGAAGTTTCCCCAGCAGATGCTGGAGAGGAAAGATCAGTCAGTTGTTCTTTATACCTTCATTAAGAAAGGCTTGATCAAAGACACTGGACAAGGAGGCTGTAGGGAAGTGGCCTTGTGCTAAAACTCAGTGATTTCTTTGCAAGGTTTTGCCTTACAAGTTATAGGCTTCTGATGTCTCCCAATTATGTGCTTGTCTGTCTTTCCCCTTTCACTACAAATAAATCCAAGGATTTTATCTGTCCCAATAGCAAACAGATAAAGATTGTGGGGTTTTAAGACTCTCTAGGTTGGATTATGTATTTTACTGCATGATATATGAAGACGAGAAGCTAGTTTGATAAATTATAACTGTTTATGAATAAGTGACTATACAAGTGTAAATATGATGCCTAGTACAGAAATAATCTATTTTTCCTTAGCAAACGGGAAAAAAAAATATCAACAGCTTAGTCATCAATGGCTGCAACTGCTCAGTAAACAGGAAAATGGTTTTTCCTCCCTAAACCATCTCTTCTGCCTTGTGACATAGGGTGGATCTGCAGCTGAAGTTCATAGCTGAAAGCTAGCTTTCTCCAGCAATTAGTTTCAACCCATCTGCCACTCACATGACCCTAAAGTTTATCATCACAAGTGCTTAACATGTCTAAGAGAGGGCATCTGAAAACTTAAAAAGGAAACAAATAAAAGAAGATAATTTTCTATGCTTGCTCCAGTCATGTTCAATATAATAAGATATGACAGAGGAGAATATTGTTCACATACCAAGCCTCCTTCAAGAGAACTGATTTCAGTTCAGTCACTAAATTTTGCACCATTTCTCGTACTAAAAATTATGTTTACTGATATCACAACAGCCCCATGACAGGATATTCTAGCTAAACTTCCTACCTCTGCCCATTACTGTTATCCTCACGTACTTATGTTCTTTGTTTAATTCTGTCTTTACTGTAGTCCATGCAATACTTTATTCTAAGTAGCAAAGCATATTTACTAGCTCTGAGTATTTTTAGAGATAGTTTGATTTTCCATTTAGTCAAAAACAGAACAGCTTTATTGTTATGGAAGTTATTAGGGATATTAAAGAAAAATCAATTATTGGTGAAACTCTTGGTGGAACTGTTCAAACGTAAAAGCTTGTTTGTGGACCAGTTGGCAGATAATTGATTGGTTTGAATGGAAGAATGAGGATATACATTAGAAGAAGCTAGCATTCCTAGGACTTTAAAAGCCACAAATAACATTTTGAATTATTTTACTTGTAGTCCATCACAGTAAGAAAAATCTTAAAAATCCACATACAGTAGCTAGAATTGCTGTTGTGATTTAGGCCCAGTCAGCAACTCCATACCACACAACTGATCTATCGCTTCTGTCTGGTACAATGGGGAGGAGAAATCAGAGTTGAATAATCAAATAAATAGATAAATAATTGAAAATCATATAAATCAGATCTTAGAAACACCTTCCCCCCATCTGTGCTGGTTTCAGGCAGGAAGGAGCTCTTCTACACCGTGCTGGCTGTCCCAGAGCAGCCGAGGGATTTGTTTCATTGCATTGGTACCTCAGGCTCAGTGCTCAGGCTGGGTGTGCACATGTGCAGTTCAGAGAGGGGAGTTGATTGGGCAGACGATTCGTTAAGGCTTTTGGCTAGCCTGATAGCTGGGTCATTAACTCCTTCTTTTAGCTCTTGGCGTGGTTGTTATCAGAAAAGGATGTTCTTTTGCTAGTGGGTTGGGGGATCAGGAAGTTTTTTTCCCTGCTCTGGGACTCTCAGTCTTGGGGGACTGCTTCCTGGTTTTAGCACCTGGCTGTGTGTCAGTCGGCATGTGATGACCTACTGTATCATATGCTCTGTTTTC
>NW_010252069.1:0-8122 GCF_000690775.1 Eurypyga helias | reverse complement strand
TCCAGCCAGTTCTTTATCTACCGAGATACCCATACAAATTCCTCCGGGTTTATGGCAGTTGGAGGTGATGGAGATATTCAGGACTTCCAGTACCTGAAGGGGCTACAAGGAAGCTGTGGGGGACTTTTTGCAAGGATCTGTAGTGACAGGACAAGGGGTAACGGGTTTAAATTGAAATCAGGGAGGTTTAGATTGGATATCAGAAGAAGTTCTTCCCGGGGAGGGTGGTGAAGCACTGGGACAGGTTGCCCAGAGAAGCTGTGGATGCCCCATCCCTGGAAGGCCAGGCTGGATGAGGCTTGGAGCAACCTGGTCTAGTGCAAGGTGTCCCTGCCCATGGCAGGGGGGTTGGAACTAGATGGTCTTTAAGGTCCATTCCAACCCAAACCGGTCTGTGTTTCTGTGACTTCACATATATCTGCCATAGTTGGGACGAGTATGCTCACAGGGCCACCTCTGCTCTGCTCCTCTGGG
Source organism: Eurypyga helias (assembly GCF_000690775.1). Classification (NCBI taxonomy): domain Eukaryota; kingdom Metazoa; phylum Chordata; class Aves; order Eurypygiformes; family Eurypygidae; genus Eurypyga; species Eurypyga helias. Next base: position 7,648 of record NW_010252069.1, on the reverse strand, counting down.
AGGAGATGAAGATGCACGGCTGGCGCGGGAGCTGAAGTTGCATTGCAGGAGCATCTCCTGATGCGGACGGTCTGCGCCGGGACTGTGCGGGGCACCGCAGGGATCACCCATCCCATGGCGGGGAAGTTGCTGGGCTGCCTGCCCGGGCTGCAGGGATGCAGCGCTCCCTCCCCTTGCGCTGCAGCCTCTCCTCATATTTGTGCACTGATGCTGGGGCAGAATAATGCATTGATGGCTTTGGAGTTCTTAAAAATCATCTGGTTGGTTCCAAATGTTAAAATCATTGCGAAATGAGAAGACTTGTACAAAGGTGTGTATATTTTTTGTTTCCTCCAGCCTTGCAGTGAGAACATAGTTTGTTCAGGTGCGGAGTAGGAACAGCTACAGCCCTTGCTAACACTAAGGTGATCTTTCCACCCTGTTTCATTGCCCTTTCTCCTCTCCCCCATTCTCCCCAAATCAATGAACTCCCCTTTGCTTCAGTTGTTCCACAAAGCTCGACAAACATTTTAGCATTAAGTATGTCTTAGTAGCCTCTAGCATTTGTCAGTCCCTCATATGTGCAGTTTGCCGTCAGCCCGATACAGTTATTGCTCTTCCCCAAGAGCCAAACAAAGCTCTTAAAGCTCGAGCAGCAGAGAATTTCTCAGAACTACAGCAGAAATTGTGACCCTGTTGATGTCTGTAGTGGTCTGGGGAAAACAAACAATTTCTCAAAGTGAAGGAAGGCCTATTTCTAAAGATTCCTGTGTTTCAGCAGCTGTGCTTTAGTATTAGATTTCTTTCCATTATGATCATTTAGATCTTGTAGTACCTTGGAGAAAAGCGCTGCTTACCCTTGAACTCGCTGGCCTGATTGATAGTTGAAGAATGGATAACAAGCAAGTCGTACCTCACCGGTCCCAGCCTTGCAAATCCCCTTTACCAAGAAAACAATGGTTATCAGCATCAAGCACTGCAGCTATTTTGGTTGTGGCTGTGCTGGCAGGCGCTGTATGGGAGGCTGTGCTGGCGCTGTATGAGCTTCCTTATAGCAGCCTTCCAGTACCTGAAGGGGGTTTACAGGACATGTGGGTGAGGGTCTTTTTCCAAGGGCCTGTAGTGACAGGACAAGGGGTAATGGGTTTGAATTCATAGTGGGGAAGTTTAGATTGGATATCAGGGAGAAATTCTTCCTGGAGAGGGTGGGGAGGCACTGGGACAGGTTGCCCAGAGCAGCTGTGGATGCCCTATCCCTGGAAGTGTTCAAGGCCAGGCTGGATGAAGCTTGGAGCAACCTGGTCTAGTGGAAGGTGTCCCTGCCCATGGCAGGGGGGTTGGAACTATATGGTCTTTAAGGTCCCTTCCAACCCAAACCAGCCTGTGACTGTGATTCCATAATGGCCGGTTCTGGTTGGCAAAGTCCTCAACCACTAGCATGAAGCTGGATAAAGTTGGTCGGTAAAGTTTGTGTGTGGGTGATCATTTGATTCCCTACTCCACATTGTCCCTCTGGATCCGCCCTGGCTGTGTTCCAGCCCATCTACAGCTCTCTCCTAGCCCAAGTTCCAGGGCACGTTCGTCGCCTTTGACTGACTACCAGGATGATAACGGTTTCCTCCTGAGAGCAAACTGTGATGGATCACCAAAGCCATATTAATTAGTGGATGATAGAAGTGTGGAAATGCTAGTTTGATCCCAGAGCTTGCGGTGTTCCTGCACTTACCAGCAGTATGCTACAGGAAGACATCCAAGGTGGATGAGAGCTGCGGGATAGGAGGCAACAATAAAAAAGCCTTCCCAAAACCCCCACGGTATTGCCTGGAGGTGGTAATTCAAAGGAAATTAGCTTAAACTGGGCCTAAAGTGACCACGTTTTGCAAAAAGATGCCTCCAATAAGTGGCAAAACAGCCCCTTGAAATGAATGTTTTAGCTTAGACAAACTCTGCAGCAGACAGGATTAGCTGACGTCCGAAATACACGTTGGCGATCTGTGTGAAGGTGAGAGAGGGTGGCAACAGATATGAAGGGCCACGAAGATGATCAGAGGGCTGGAGCCCCTCTGCTGTGATGAAAGGCTGCAAGAATTGGGCTTGTTCAGCCTGGAGAAGAGAAGGCTCCGAGGAGACCTCATTGCAGCTTTCCAGTATCTGAAGGGGGCCTACAAGGGTACTGAGAGAGGACTTTTTACAAGAGCCTGTAGTGACAGGACAAGGGGTAATGGGTTTAAATTGAAAGCGGGGAGGGTTAGATTAGATATCAGGAAGAAATTCTTCACAGAGACGGTGGTGAAACACTGGGACAGGTGGCCCAGAGATGTTGTGGAGGCCCCATCCCTGGATGTCTTCAAGGCCAGGCTGGATGAGGCTTTGAGCAACCTGGTCTAGTGGAAGGTGTCCCTGCCCATGGCAGGGAGGTTGGAACTGGATGGGCTTTAAGGGCCCTTCCAACCCAAACCATTCTGGGATTCTATGATTTATCAAAACCAGATGTCAAAGCTCCTTGCTTTTGACTCCCTAAATCTTTGTTACTCTTGAAAATGTGCTTGTTCTATGAAAAGCTGATACGATAACAAGGGAACTTTGGGAAGACCTGACTTTGTAAGAAGGGAGACCAGGACTAGTCACAAGTCAAGGAATACAGGCACTGAGGGTGTCCTTGGTGGAGCTGGTGAATGTCTCTGCGTGTTTGCCTGGCATGTGGGAGCAGGATGGTGAATGTAACCGTGAGGGCTGAATGTCCGAGGTTTTATGCCAAGTAGAAGTTGTTGGAAAGGTAGAGATCTAACCCTGGTGAAGTCCAGGAGGAGAATGTACTCATAGCTGGCAGTAGAAAGAAGGAAGCTAGGAAGTCCAAGGTGGATTCGGAGAGTATCTGGATGGAGAAATGTTTTAAGGAAAGAGAAAAAAACCCTAGGAAATATGGGTGTCTAAAATAATCAGCTACACTACAAGGATTAAAATAAGTGCATTGCTGAGAACCTGAATAGCTTCTCTGCATAAGGTGTTGTTATGAAGCTCATTTGTGGTATCTTTATTCTAGTTATGCTGCTTTTCTGGCAATAAAGATGAAATATGATAAAACTGACGTTGTTAGGAAAGGATGTACTGGAACAGGCTAACATGTGAAAGCACACCGGGTTGCCAGGCTTAGATGCCTGTTTGGCTTTCTGAAAAAAGGAGGAATACAGCTGGTAAAAATATACAAACTCGTGTTAGAGTGCAGAGGTGGAAAACTGAGCGGCTAGCACATTTTCAAGTGTAACAAAGATTTAGGGAGTCAAAAGCAAGGAGCTTTGACATCTGGTTTTGATGAACTTGATGAAATTGTAATTTCATAGTTCTGATAGTTATTCTCCAAAGAGTTTTCTTTGGAAAGCCGGGATCGTTCTTTTGAAGCGTGGTAGGTGGATCGTGCTGGACATCCTTACGTGTAGACGTGAATCTTTGAAGGAGGTCACCGATCAAAGTGGTTGACTTGCGTCTCACAGCAGCCTTACCTGGTACGACCAGAACAGTAACTCAGCCCAGCCCTTCTGTGACGTTACCCGTTGTGGCAGGAGGAGTCGGGTGAGCCACGGAGCATGTTTTTAGCCACTGCAGTCTGCAGCCCAGCATGTTAACGCAGGCTGATGTTGCCAGCGCTGCGCATTCACGCTGTCGATTTTAAGCGAGGACTGGCTGAGGGGTGGATTTGCGTTGTGTCCGTCCCTGAGAAACACCCCCCCAGCAGAGGGTTAGAGGAACATCGAGGAATCACTCAACCGTTCCAGCTAAGCCAACCGCTGAACATGAGTCAGCATCCAGAGCGGTCATCGGTTGAGAGGGAAGGCATCATCGTAAATCTTCAACTGATTAACCCACAGGATGTTGGTCAGAAAACATAAATTTTTTGGTCACTGTGGTATAAGTAAAGTAGCATTCCTTAGTATTTTTTTTTTCCCTTATGGCATGGGAAATTAATCTTATTTGCCAAGAAAAACAGGAAGGAGATTAATTGTTTAAAGCAGATGAAGGTGAAAGCTGGCTAATCCAGACTAAAGGGAAAGGATTGTGAATTAACAACAGAGCTGCAGATGAAACAGATACAGGTGTGCGTTAGAAGGGAAAGCTTATGACTAATACATCCTGGAATATTCAAAATTGAGCTAACAGCTAACAAAATACTGTAGGCAGTATTGAGACAGGTCAGAGGAAAGCACATCTGTTAACATGGAGTTCAAAAACGAACAGCATACCAGGTAGCACCAAGAGCAGGCTGAGCATTGTATGTAAAACGTGGAGGATATTGTATTCTGGGTGTGTGTGTACATCCCGTTTTGCCAGTTGTTTGCCTTCATCTTGATTTTGGGGCTCAGCTGTGACTGCTCCATCATGAAAGGTAACGCAGACTGAGGAGGGAGGACTGTGATGTTTCTGAGGAAAAAAAAAAAAAAAGAGAAGTTTTAAAAAAGATTTTTGAAAGTGTAGAAAGCAAGGCTTCTAGAGATTTGCGTTCTTTTTATATTGTAAAACCAGAAAAATGGTGTATTGAATGAGATTTCCAAGTCGAATTTAAACGCCATTCACGCGTTCCCTAATTACAATTGATTGCTGCAGATTATTACTGAGGGCAGAGCTCAGAAAGATTTAGATACTGATGAATATTGAGTTGTAGTGAAAATACTTAAAAAATAAAACTAAGCACATAAAGTTTCTTGTTCTGAATTAAGCTAGGCTCTACTAAGTAAAAAGAGGGTTTAAACCTAGGGGCAGGTAATTTCATGTGTGCGCTGTGGGGTTTTGTTACCCACGTTCTGAAACAGCAGGTGGTGGTGGCTGTCAAACCGAGGGGTGGGTTCTATCCACCTATATTACAGAGTCACAGAATGGTTTGGGTTGGAAGGGAACTTAAAGATCATCTAGTTCCAACCCCCCTGCCATGGGCAGGGACACCTTCCACTAGACCAGGTTGCTCCAAGCCTCATCCAGCCTGGCCTTGGACACTTCCAGGGATGGGGCATCCACAGCTTCTCTGGGCAAAGAGAAATTGGTTTTATGCCTCTGATATTTGAATCTCAAACAACGTGATGACCCACAGGATCACCCCTTGAAACATCCAGCTCCTAAGTAAAAAATTCTATGAGTAAACTTATGTTTTGGCCTGCTAACACTATCAAAATATCTGCCTCCCCCCCCTTCCCCCATAATTATTTTAATTGCAAGAAACGGGTATAACTCTGGGGCCGTTGCAGCTTCACACAGGTAGACAAGACTGTTAGCTTTGGGGTTGGTGTATCTACGGGCTGTCTAAGCAGACTCAAAGCCACAGACCAGTTTTCCAGCCTGGCAGCGCCATTACCTCTCCACAACTCCGGCTCGGTTGCCGCCAGCCACCTTTTACACAACTTTTAATCTAAGCCTGGAGGGACAATGAGTTTCTAGCTACAATTTGCGTATTTGCCATCACTCAGAACTCGCATTGGAGATACAAACCTTCCGACCTAAGCAACCCCTCGCAGATGCTAGCAGGAACGGGGAAGAGCTGGCGGCTCACAGTGCAGGCAGAAAGTGCCCCAATGTAACGCGGGGCTGAATCTTCCCACCGAACCAGCTTCCCAAAGACACAACGCTGATCTGGAAAACAAAGTTGTGACATCAGAAGATCCTTCCTTGCCTCTACGGCATAAAATAGGTAGAACAAACCTTGGCAGCAGAAAATGTGTTTGTGCTTTGCCTTTGGAACAAATAATACACGTATATACATGGCAATATATAGATTTAGCTTAAATATCAGAGAGAAATTCTTCCTGGAGAGGGTGGGGAGGCACTGGAACAGGTTGCCCAGAGAAGCTGTGGATGCACCATCCCTGGAAGTGTCCAAGGCCAGGCTGGATGAGGCTTGGAGCAACCTGGTCTAGTGGAAGGTGTCCCTGCCCATGGCAGGGGGGGTGGAACTAGGTGGGCTTTAAGGTCCCTTCCAACCCAAACCATTGTGCTTTTTCTTTCAGTCTTTGAGACCTAAGCTTAAGAAGGTTGGTCAAAAACCGCCCTGTGTTTTTATGTATTACCAGCACTTTGTCAGACAATCATCTTGGACAGTTCAGCTTCTTAAATTTCTATTCTCACTTGCTTCCTGAGTTTCTTAACAAATAATAGAGAAAAAGCTACTACTAGCTGTGAAACCATTTAAAAAAAGCCTCAAATTCAGTGCTAATTGGATTGAACTTGTAACGTTTTTGTTTTGTGATCGTGAATTCCTCTGTAGAATGACTTTCATCCAGCTGTGTGGCTGCTGCCTTGCACTGAAATCTTTTGTCAGCTGCCAGAAATGTTGCTCTCTCCTGACTCTTTTGCCCAAGTCTCTGAAATATGGTGTGGACCGTTCTGGATTTAAATTTCCTCTTCAACTGATGATAAATTAATGAACTGGTATTACCATAGAGCAGAACAAACACACAGTTACAATTATTTCCAGCTGAGGGGAAGTGTGCTCTTCACTGCAGAATGACTTGATTTGGCTTCACCTCCAAATTTCATAGAATCATAGAATGGTTTGGGTTGGAAGGGACCTTAAAGCCCATCTAGTCCCAACCTCCCTGCCATGGGCAGGGACACCTTCCACTAGAGCAGGTTGCTCCAAGCCTCATCCAGCCTGGCCTTGGACACTTCCAAGGATGGGTCATCCACAACATCTCTGGGCTGATTTCCTTACGCTTATCCTCAAAGAAAGCTCTGCTTGTGGAATGCTGCTGTTGGTAAAATACAGAATGCAAGTTTGCAAGCTGGGATTTTCAAGATGGTGTCTGAGATATTTGACAGTTACAGAGAAACTGCCAAGAAAAATAAACATCCACCTGTTGACATTGTTCAGTAAAGTTGTTGTGTCAGTGTAAGACGAAATGGTGAATCCCAGAGTATAAATGAGACTTATTTGAAGTGCAGGTTGGATACACCAGAGACTGGAGAGAAAAAAAAAAAAAAAGATATATTTAAACCCGAAAAAAGGACAGAATTATCTTTGAACTACATCTCATCGAATGTATGAAAAAGTATAATTCTTTCTATTTTATTTTTTTCCACTGGAGGCTGAGGATTGATAACCTCTGACCTTCATAGTGACACTTGTTTTAGAAAAGTGTTTTTTATTCAGCCGGCTCTGAATTTTTCAAGATTGCCTTTTTGTTCAAGTGAAAGATCACAGAATCGCAGAATGGTTTGTGTTGGAAGGGATCTTAAAGCCCACCCAGTCACACCCCCTGCCATGGGCAGGGACACCTTGCACTAGACCAGGTTGCTCCAAGCCTCATCCAGCCTGGCCTTGGACACTTCCAGGGATGGGGCATCCACAGCTTCTCTGGGCAACCTGTCCCAGTACCTCCCCACCCTCTCCGGGAAGAATTTCTTCCTGATATCTGATCTAAACCTCCCCACTTTCAATTTAAACCCATTACCCCTTGTCCTGTCACTACAGGCCCTTGTAAAAAGTCCCCCCCAGCTTCCTTGTAGCCCCTTCAGATACTGGGAGGTTGCAATAAGGTCTCCCTGGAGCCTGCTCTTCTCCAGGCTGAACACCACCATCTCTGCCAGACTGTCCCTGCAGCAGACATGCTCCAGCCCTTGGACCATCTCCGTGACCTCTTCTGGACTCGCTGCAACTGGTCGCTATCCTTCTGATATTGAGGGCTCC
>NW_010252068.1:13216-14135 GCF_000690775.1 Eurypyga helias | reverse complement strand
GGGGTTCGATTCCCCGACGGGGAGATAACGCTATCTTTTCCCGCTCCGCGGTCGTGTTTATTTATCGCTGGATGGTTTGGTTTGGAACAGGAGGCTGCCGGGCTGGGCGTTTTGGGGCTGCCGGCACCCACGTGCTAATCCCACCGCCTCCTTGAGAGTTTTCTTGCTTTTTTTTGCGCTGTCATCGCCGTTGCGGGTGGCGACTCGTGGCGCGTGGGAGGGGAGATGTGGAACTGAAACTGCTGATGCGTGCTGGGTCAGCTGCAGGTCCCGCCGGGGGTCTGTAGCACACGCACCTTGAGTCACAGCCTCCTTGGAAAACGGCTTTAGCAATTCTTGGGGAGAATTCTTAAACACCTTGTGCAGAAAGAACACCTAAATGTAAGTGTCTTGACGAGCAAGAGTTTGTGTGGCTGATAGTCCCGCTCCGAGCAATGTGCTGGCGACAGGGGACGCCGCTGTAATTTTTTTTTGCTGTAACCCCGGGCCCGGGGCTTCTCCCTGAACATTTGTATGTCCCTCACCTACATCTGCAGAGGTTTATGTAGCTCTTCTGGAGCAAGGAAATCCAAACCTGCATCGGTGCCCACGTCAGCGACCATCGGGCAGCTTGTGCCGCTCTCTCCTGGAAGCGGTGGGGGGTGCGGGGTGACCCTGGCAGAGCAAAGCCGCTGAAGAAGTGAACCTCTCTCAGATCAGTTCTGTTACTTTCAAATAGATTTGCTAAGTTTCGTTAAATCATGTTTTATCTGACCCAGATGGTACTCAGGGACACCTGCTCGATCTGGGAGTGCTTCCACGGACGCTGGGGTTTGGGGCATCCCCCACCCCGCAGCCCACCACAGGCGAGGGCACGGGGGTGCTGCGCCCCGGGGGCACCCCCAGCAGGGTCACGGGGAGAGCAGAGCGTGGTGGGATG
>NW_010252068.1:6754-13150 GCF_000690775.1 Eurypyga helias | reverse complement strand
AGAAGCTCACGCACTGCGGCGGGATGTGTGAGCGAGCAGGGTGTGTGGTGCTGCTCACGTTCCCGCTGCCGGCAAGATCTACACGGCGTGAGTGCACACCGGTGGGGCTGCTCTGGAGAAAGGGCTCAGCCTCTGCTTCCTGACAGGGGAAACACTGGCGTGGAGATTACCCTTCAGGAACAGCTGCAGCGACGAGGGCAAAGTTGAGTTTCACACTTCGTGGGGTCTGGTGTGTGGGATGTGCAGTTTAAGGTCAAAAAACCCATGTTAGAATGCGACTTGATGGCACAAGAGGGCTTTGGGTCACTCCTGGCAGCATTTGAGTAACACACGGCTGGTCTTCAGTCACTGGGTTGTAGGAACTGGAACAGATTGTTTCAGATCAGAGGGTGTCAACGACATGAAAAGAAATGTCGCACCTAAAACCATCCTGCCTGGTCACTGCAGCCTGCACTGATGGAAAGTGTTGCTGGAGCTAAAAACATTCCAGCACTTTTAGAGAGACTTCTTAACAGCTCTTGCAACAGATACGAGACTGGACGTGTGGAAATAACACTTGACACACGTTTGTTTGAAATATGATTCTAGCTGATAGTATCCTTCATGATTTCATTCCAGTGGCTGTGTTCGCAGAAGAAATACGCGACTGCTGCCCTACCCTCTCCTACTCCCACTCATACAACAGTAGTATGTTACTTGGAGTATCTTTTCCAGGCTCTAATAACTTTCTTCTTGGTTCTTCACTCCCTGTCTTCAGAGATGTGGTGATCCTCTGGAGCTGTCAATTTTTAGCGTGGTGTAGGCTTATAAATGTATCATTCTGAGGCTATGAAAACTGAAGCTGGATTTTTTTGGCACAATACTTCCCTTTTAGGGAATTTCCTGTGAAACTGAGAATGCTTCTGTAACCGCGGGCAATACAGACCTCTCCTTGAGAAACCCTGTCCTTGGTAGGGTGATGAAGTGAAACTGCTCCAACAACTTCAATGGTTTAGGCTTAATACAATCTTCCTTAAGCCTCTCAATTGTTTCCTCAAAACCTGCCGCTGGTCCTTTTAAGTCATCTGTTGTCACCTTTGGCCCTGGTGCTATTATTAAAGCAGATCTGTGTTCCTTCACCACAATGTGTCTGTAGCTAATACCTTTCCTTCTAGGGCAGCAGCTCCTGGGTCTCGCCTTCATGCATCCAGCGGTTCTGGCCAACACCCGGTTAATGCCTCGTGGTGGCAGCTGAAGGAAATGCCTCCAGCTGGTACTTACATTTCAATGTTTGCACTAGCGTGTTCCCACTAGGCTAGCTGAATAGCAAAACACTGAGTTCAGTGCACTCTCACGACTTGATGTTTTTATCATTTAAGTCTTGAGACAACTTGTAAATGCTTAAAATAGCGTGAAAATCCCTGTGCTGGCACAGACTCCCAGCCTTATTGGAAGACTGTCTGCTGTTGTCCCAGTGTAGAAGTTTCATATGTTCCACAGAACAATTATGCTAAAGAGGAATTTTAAATAACCAAACCTATATGACAGTTATCATCTAAAAGGAAATCCATAGCTCAGGGGTGTCAGAATAACAAGTTGAATGAAAAATAAGAATTGATGACAACCATCGAGTAAGAATCCCACCTTCAGTGGGCTCCTATAATCCTGTTGATTTCCACAATTTTTCCACAAAGGGGTTAAATGAAGCCTTGTCCATCTAAACTACAAATAACTACGCTACTGCCAGGTCCCGTACATTGGGAATGTGACATGTAACAAGCTGAAAGGCTTCCCTGAGCGAAGGAAGAAGGAAGCAGGGAGATGGGCTGTGGGAAGAAGGTGAGTGCCTGCTCCTGAGGGCAGCTCAGCCGTGGGAGTAATGCCTCGTCCTGGCCCAGGGAGACAAACCTTCACAAGTTCATTGTGCCGGCAGGTCTCTTCACACGGATGGGCTGAGCCCACTTCTCATTTTAGCAGCTCTGGCCCTGGCCTTTTCTGTTCTCCTCCATTTTTCCAGGCGCTGGTGCCATAGGCCATGTGCTTGCTGGAGTTAAGCTAACATGAGCCTGCCCTTTGCCTGCTGTGAAAGTCTCATCCCCGCAGCGGTACCAGGGCTGGGAGGGCTGCGACTGCCACGTCAGTAGCTTGGCTCTTGCTCACTGCTCCCTGAAGGTCTCTCGCCATTGCTGACAGGGAAGAATGTGTTTCCTTGGCAAGAAATGGAAATGTCAGCCGTGTGTGACAGGTTGCCTCTTTCTGCCCTTTCTGTGACGGTCCTATGGCTCCCCACAGGCTTGCTGCTGACGCCTCCATGCCCTGGTTTGGCATTCAGATGACAGCACGTGCTCGCTTGTGGTTTTTGGAAATGTGAGACACCAAGGTGAGCAGTCAGATGGGTGAAACCCCTGGCCCTCTTCTGCCATGCGGAGGGTCTGTCCGGAGGATGGTGAGTGCCAGTGTCCATGAGAGCCGGTGGCTGGCTGGTCAGGATCACACCCACAGCGCAGGAGGACGTTGACTCGTTTCAGGGCAATGAGCTTACAACAGGTGACTGAAGTCTTCAGACTGGTTTAACTAAATGTAATTGCTACTTTAATTTCTCTGTAATGGCAGTCCTCAGAAGTGACAGCTGACTTACCCAAGAAAACACAACTGCCAGTATGTCTCAGTTCTTTAACACAGTGCTGGTTTTTCCCTGCCTTGTATAATTAACCCTAGAATCTTGGTTGAACATTCCTCTGCTTTAGGAGGAAAAAAGCAACCTCTGTGTTACTATTTGAAACGGAAGAGTATGACCAGGCGTAAGAGAGGTGTAGGCTGCTTTTACCACCACGGTACTTGTAAATAATGCTGTGGATGACAGATAGCAGGTTTGCTCTTTGCTCCGAGTGTGGACATTAAACAGGGATATCTGATCTCATTATAACCTCCCTCTGCTAGTGGAACTTCTCCCTTGGCATGGTCTGTTTTGGGAAATGACAGCTTCAGCTGTTAGACTAGAGGTGCCAAGGAAATCTCTTACATTAGTATCTAGCATTTGAGATGGCCAGGTTTTGCATGTGAAAGAAAATCAGACATCCCCCTCTCACAAGACTATGGGCATGTCGAGATGCTGATGCCCAGCCCTGCTGCTCAGTGCCTGCCCACTGCAGGCAGACATCGGGCACTTCTTGGCTTGCTCTGGCAGCATGCCTTGAATGCTGTAGGCAGCCTTTGGCTAAATGATGTCACTTATCTTCAGACTGTGTATTTTTTTTATTTAACTGTGAATATATAGTCCTCTGTGCTGGCTAATAAAGCTGTCTCTTTGGGCAAAAGAATGACTCATGTTTAACCTTAGCTGGGAAGCCATTAATTACCTGTTTTAACAGTATGCACATGCTCATATACCCCTTCAAATATTTCTGAGAGAGAGTGGCAGTATCCAAACACATGGTTACCAGCTGCAGCAGCTCAGGCTAAAACATCACATCCATTCAGGTGCAGATGACATCCAGATGCACAAACGCTTGAGTTTTCCACAAGGGAGAGTCTCGATGGCACGTAAAAACACTTGTGTCTTGGCCTCTAACACTATGGACAGGCTCAGCTGTGTTTGCAGCGACTCTAATGACTAGTTGTTGGCTTTTTTTGTTCAAATATGTTGGTTTACAATTCTGGGTAATTTTAAAATGCCAATGATACATAAACGCATCTGCTGAGTGAGGATGTTCGCTTCTTCTCAACATGGCCTGATGTTTCCAGAAATGTTTCCGCCCTTGCAGGAGTCCCAAGGCGGAGCTGTGAATGTGAGAAGCTTCTAGGAATGTGGAGCGACTTTGCTGCTTTTTCCTAGCCACAGCTTTATTTTTAGCGTGCCTCATGTTTATGCCCAGGGTCACGTCTGGGAGACAACGGGAGGTACTTCAGTTCCTTTATGTGAGTGGTCTGGAGGATTTTTTTTGGCTTTATGAAACAACATTTTCTTCTTTACAACTGTGACATCTCCATGAAATTGTAGGTGCCTGCCACAGGCTCACTATGCATCAAGGAAAGAATAAAATGAACAGAGTTTGTGCAGTACACCAGGAGCGTTAGAGCGCTGCTGTGGCTGGGGCTGCTTGGAGGCACCAAACCCATATGCCATTCTGCGCTCTCAGGAGGACCACGTGCTGTCCCCACACAGGGACCTGCCAGCTGCCCGCTTCAACAAATGCCATCCTGTGAGATATCAGACTGATTTTTGCCAAGGAGCTTCATCAGCACCGAGCTACGCGTCAGGTATGTACGCAGCAGCTTCCATTGTAAAGCTATTTCATTCTCACGTCCCAAATAGGGAGGAAACCTAAATTTAATGATTGGATATGCCTCTACTTCCAGCGTGCTCTACAAGAACATACTTAGGTGGGCTCTGTTTCCAGCTATCCAACTGAAGGGGTATGTGTCAGAGGATTTTTTTACATCCCCCTCACTGCTTGGAGAGTGGATAGCACAGGAGAGAGGTGCCTTTGGAGCAGGGTTCCTTTGAGGATGTTCCTTAGGGAGCAGATTGATCAGAGCCCTGGAGACGACTTCTCTTTGAATGGTCTCTGCACTAAACCTTGGCTCAGGTTAATCCTGTAACGCAGGAGAATCATAGAATCACTGGGTTGGAAAAGACCTTAGAGATCATCCAGTCCAACCGTATCTGTCTGCCACTAAACCATATCTCTCAGCAGAGGGAATGAGAAACATCCCATTCCGCTTGTAGACCAGGCTGCTCTGTTCAAAATAAATATTAAAAAACCCCAACCAAACCCAAAAAACACATCCTGAGCGACAGCATGCTAGTGAAGGGGATGGCAGGGACCTCCCGCACAGACGCTGCGTCGGCAGCTTGGGGAGCAGGAGGAAGCCGTCACACGGAGTGTGAGTGTGGCACAGCTGGGCGCACAGAGGGACAGTGCACCCAGAAACACGCCTCACTCTTTATTTATGACCCTGAGTGTAGGGAACAGCTGTGTTTATAGGAGGTGGGAACTTGGGCTCAGAGCTGGGCTAAGCCCCAGGGTGGGGACCCCAGTGGGGGCCAATGCCCTGGGCCTGCTCCCGCCTCGTGCCAGAGGGATGCTCACGAGCTACCCGCACACTTCTCCTGTGCAGAAACTGCTCCAGTCCAGCTTCAGAGGCAAAAGCTGGGAGAATGGATTTGCTGTGGTCCTAGCGTGCTGCAGTTTCTCTCCGAGATGCTGGATCCATAGGGTCGAAGATGGAAGCGCTGGGGAGGCCCCTCCTGAGACGATGCCTCAGCGACCACCTCAGGGGCTCCCCCAGCAAGGCCTGGGAATGCCTCTGGAAGAGCACAAGGGAAAAACGCCTCACAGGCCAGGCCAAAGGCATATTTAATCCCGTGCTGGTGTGAATTGAACATCAGGGCTACGGCCTTGATCAAGGAATGAAAATACTGCTACATTTTTGGCAAGTGTGCTCCTTTTAATGCTGGTGCGTGGTGTGCGGTGCTGGCACAAACAGTGTGAGTGTTGCATGGCAGGATGAAATCAGTGCTTTGTGTTTCATAACACTAAATAAAATCTCCTTTCAGAAGAGCAACGTTGCTGGAAGGAGCTTTGGGGACTTTAAGTCTGGTATACTGTGGTAAAAATACATATGCTTTTGGGAGCAGTGAGGAATATTTGGTAGCTGAATACAAAGGGGTTCTTCCAGAGCTTTGATTTCAGATCTGGCAGATTTTCAGAGTGAAATCAATACAGAGATTCTGGATAGACTCAGGTACAATGGTGAACACTCCCAGAGCGTCTCTGAGTGCACTTAGTACTGTCCTGTCTTGTTAACAGCTATTGCGGGCAGCCCTGTACTGGCAGGTAGTGTTGAGGTTATTTTTAGGTTGAATTCCAAAGCTTTTAGTGAAGAGGAGAGTTTAAAAAAAAGTCCGTTAGCTTTTGCCAGCACTGACTGCAGTAGGATCTAATTTGATGTAAGGCTGAATAGGGAACTCCTATCTCAGATCATAGTTTCTTCCTTCTGCCTTGTGTTGCTATTGGGTGAGGTTCATAAGGACTCTAACTTGGCCAAAATAAAAGATTAGGTAGTGGGGAGTAGCTTGACATGGCAAGCCCTAGGAGGAGCAGGTAGGTGGGTTTGGTGCCAAGTATCACCTGGGAACATAAGTGGTTACACCCCACAAGAGGCTTGTTTGGTGCCTGTGTTCCGTAGGAAGGTTTCTGGTATACAACATGGTGAAAACGTATGGAAACAGCCACTTGCAACCACTGTGGGGGGAAAAAAAAGGTTTTCTTTGGCTAGAACCAAGAACTTCTTAATCTTGATAGATGCAAATGCATGGCAGAAGTGAACGCTGGGCTTGCTAAGCAAAGTGCCCGTGTTGTTCCTCCTCTCAGGTCCATGGTCCCCATGCCCAGTAGGGAGCTGGCAGCATCC
>NW_010252068.1:0-6737 GCF_000690775.1 Eurypyga helias | reverse complement strand
ATGTTCTAGTTACTGAAAATGGCTTTCCAGATGATTTTTTTTTTTAAGCAGCTCGGTAGGTTGTGCATAGCCCTTTCTGCCTGCAGCTTGCATTCATCTTTGCAGAGACAGATTTTGTAGCAGTATTTCCACCTGGCAATCTGCCATTCTCTTGCCAGCGGGACATCCCTCTTTCCAGCCCCAAGACTCTGTTCAAAATAAGCTGTGACTGCCAAGCTGAGATTCTGGTTTTTCCTCAGCCTATGGGCACTTCACTCTTTATAAAAACACCTTTCAGAGGTGCCAAGGGGCTTAACTGTTATTGCAAATACCCTTGTTCCTCTTTCTAACCAAGAAGCAGGTTATTCGTTGGGCTGAAGTTACGTTTCAGTTTGGAATTTACATTTATTGGTGCTGCAGGTGAGGCCCCTAGGATGGAGTAAAGAGGCTGTTGGATTGGTTTGGGACTTTCAGTGGAGGAATAAGATACTGGGAATTGAATTTGTGTGTAAGATCTATGATTTGGGAGTCTTCGAGGTCTTCAGACCTCTTTGAAAATCCTAGCTTTGATTTGTGTCCGTTGGTCATGACTCTGCCATTGGAGCACAACGGGGTTTGAGCTGGGCTGAGCGGTGGCCCCAGACCCAGAGTCACGCTTGCAGTTGTGGAGCCCATCGTGCCAGACTAGCACTGCGGTCCCTTGGAAGCCGTGAGGGGTTCATCACATGTACATACACGATGTGTTGGTCAGTAGGAGAATCGAGCATGAATGTTACTGAAAGCAGAAGTAACACCAGTAAACTCTGACAGGTGGATGGTCTCCTTGTTCTGTAAAACAATAACCAGAACTTAAATTGCAACTCTTCCAGATGGTATGAATAAGGCTCAGCACGATCAGGAAGCCTTTTGAGGACCTGTTGTTCAGGGCTTTTCTGTCTCTTATGAAGGTTTGCATTATCCTTCTGACCTCGGGTGCTGGAAAGGCACAAACTCCCACTTCTGGTCCCGGATCATATCACAAAGATCAGATTTCAGGACTGCAGTTACTGCAATTCTGGGTTTCTTTGAAAAATGTTGTGAAATAGTAGTCCTGATATTAATTAGAAAATATTCACATGTGCACACAGACATTGAGAGAAATGTCTTATCAAAATATTTTTCACTTTAGAAAATAATACTTCAACAATTAGAAACTCTTTCAACAGTTTCTTTTGAAAAAGGGGCATACCTCTGATGGAATTCAGCCTATCCCTTCCCAGGGTGACACCATTAAGGTGGTACCTAACAACCCAAGCTATAACTCCCTCAAAAACCCACAGAGATCACCTCATATTCCAAATACAAGCCAATGGGCTTTTGGCAATCTGGGCCTCTCCCCCTTAAGGTATTTAAATGCTGTTGAGCCTTTCACGACAGCAGTGCCGGCACTTCATTCGGCCGAAGCTGTTTCCCGCTGCCGTTGCACGTGCCCCAGATGATCTTTGTCACGAGGGCTGTGATGGCACGCGTGCCATTGTTGGTGATATGGGTTAGAGCTGAGGTTTCCGTTAAATATGATTTGTTATTTGTCAGAGGAGAAAAATTATCTTTACTATAACGTGTTTGATAGACTGCGCTTTGAGAGAGGTGGGGAAAATCAGGCATGCTTTGTCAAAGTCTTCATTGTCTGATTGTATTGTCTTCTGTGCAACAACAGAGGCTTTGCAAGTTATTGTGACTGAGTTCAATCATGCCTGAGATACTATTAGTTCTTCTACTTAATGGTGTTAAACCCAAAACTAACACCAAGAAAGCAACCATATTCAGTAGAGCAAAAGATACGTTTTCTTCTGCCTAATACTATTGCATCTCTTCTCTTCTAAGAACAGTGCTGTGATGTCTTTCCAATGAGAAATCAGGGAACTCTTCAGTGTGCTTGTATGCCTGAGACAAGGCAGAGGAGAAGAAGAGAATGAAGCCCTAAGGATGGCATCGGAACTGCTCTTAGCCGGGTCCCCTGAAGGGAGCTGTGCAAGCCCTTCCCAGCAGCCGCATTCCCCGGCAGCCGCAGGCTTGTGGGCCATGGGCTGTTACAGTGAGCCTGGCTGTGAGGATCCTTCAGCAAAAGGGAGAGCCCAGCAGGATGCCAAGTGCTGCAGTCACGGGCTGCACTGGGTGACGCCTCATTCGAGGCTGCGTTTGGTCCTGGCATCCCTCCGTTGTACCTTGAGGTCTGGGCTGCATTTGGAAAGGGAAGAAACTCCTGCAGTGAGCTGCACTTTCAGCCATTTGTTTCTATTTTGGGATATAATATAAACCACACTGAGACCTTTCAAGGGGGAGACAAGACAGAGACTTTTGAAACAAATCCCTTTGTGCCAGTCCAACCACTGCATAGCATGAAGGGCTGGGGCATAGAGGTTTAGCAGCCTTGTGGCTGGCCTTTGCCTGGATGGCAGGTTGCGCTTCATGCTGGGGGTCTCCCAGACAGCTCCCTGGGCTTGAGGGAGCAGAGGGACTGAGACACCTGTCTGCTGCACTGGGAAGGGGTGGGGGGCTAGGTGCACCCCTTGGCTCTTCTCCCCTGGTCTGTCAGGGGCTTTTTCCAGAACGCCTGGTTGCCTCGAAAATTATTTTGCAGTGTTGTCACAAGCACCCAGGGTGACAGTGGTCACTCCCCTTCTGCCCAAAGAATGGCAAAGCCATATGTAATCCCAACAAAATGAGGATGCCGTAGCCCGTGCTACATCCCTGCCCACCGCCATGGCGTGGGTGCGTGGCTGGAGGGGAGGGCTGCCTCCAGTGTGTGCTGTGCTGCCTGCCTTTCCTCCAGCGGTGCCTGCCCAGCCCTGTCCCTGGGATATCGTAGCCCACCTGGGCCAGGCATAGATGCTCATTATCCCCCTGCCCACCCGTGTCTGCACAGCTCGCCTGCAGCAACGAGCGGACAGGATCCTCTCCCACGGTATGCTGGGCACTGGATGGGAGATGCTGCCCCACAGGTATGGCCAGGGGTTGTTTTGTCTACAAGGGAGGTCACCGCAGGCTTTGTAGCATTGAGGATCATGTCCTCTGAGCATATATTTTAGGGACTGTAGGGTGATTTGGCTCTGTATGTGTTGAGATTCCCCCCACTTTCTAGCCTTGCCGTCACCAGCAGATACTTGTGTCGGCTCAAGCCTCCTTCCAAGACATTCTTTCCCTGCCTGTACGTATCGTCCACCCATACCCCAGCCTCTGCTGGGCTCGTGTCTGAGCACACAGCTCTGCCGAGCCCTGCTTTGAGATGAAACATCTTGTGTTGACTCATTTTGACACGGGCAACCTTCCAGAACAGACAGTGCACGCAAGTTACGCTGCTGGGCTGTGAGAAAGAAGCATGGACATGTTTTTCCTAAACAGAAGGGACAGAGCTGTGGTAGTATTTACTACCCTGCACCAGATGTAAGAGCTCTAATACCCTGCTTCTCAGTTTGCCCTGGACTCTGAAGATCAAGTGATGGCTACGTGGGTGGAGCATCCTCCTGGCTGCAGAACACAGCAGGTCTGGTCTGTACCTGGCTGGAAGCCTGGGGACACCCTTTGTTTGTTTTAAGGAGAGATTCAGGATCTGAGGCCAGGGGCCGCAGGGAAGTGTGATGAACTTCAGATAGTGCTCTGCCACGAGCAGCCCCCGTCTCGTGCAACATGGGCCTGAGGTGGCATTTGGTGAAGGAACTATAACATCGTCCTCACCAAAATCTGCTAACTGGAACAAAAATTCAGCACTGGTAAGTGTTGGGAGAGGGGCAAATGGCATTTACTGGTGGTACAGCTTTAGGGTATTCATACCAAACCAAACCAGGTGGCACCTACCTGGCGTCCTCCACCCCACACTGGCTGGATGCAGAGGCATGGGGACCCCAAGCCTACAGATGCACACCTGTATGCAACAACATACATGACAATCTTGCTCCAATTAAGAAGTATTTAAGATGTAAGGATGCAGGCATCAGTGACCCTGAAAAGGTCTACAAAGAGACGGGAAGGCGATACCCTGCTCCAGATGTGACAGGATGGCCAAAACTCTAACGTGACTTGTGCACACGAACTCAAGGATGAGCTGAAGAAGGTTGGTGACTTTCCTGACAACTGTTGTCATTGCTCCTGGGATGCTGTCCTTAGCCCCATCATCTCAGCCCAAAAAAAGAAATTGGTCAAGTGGATAATGCTCTCACTGGAGACCACATAGGAGACCCAGCTATAAGATCCCTGCAGTTCCTTCTGGCCCTGTTGAGGTCTCCAGCAATGACAGAGAGGAACAGCAGGAGTCGGTGGTGCTTCTGCCATGTCTCTGTTCCCGCAGAGCCGGATTGCCAGCGGGGGATGGCTGAAACTCTTGACACCTGGAGGAGCCTCAGAATAAAGGCTTGTTAAGGGAAAGGCAAAATGGTCATGTTCTCCTGGTGCTCTGTCTGGTTCTCTTCTCTGATGCCAGCACTGACCCTGGCAAACCACCTCCACGTTGCTGCCCAGATGGCTGCCAGCTGACCCACTGACTACACAACTTTTGGTCGCTCACTGAAAGCCGCACAGAAATGTACTGCTCGGCCTTTGTAAACAGGCTAAAAATATCGTGGTGCTGTTCCTCCAAGGGCCCCGGAGTTCAGAGAGGCTGGGAAGGAAGCCGGGGTCAGGCTGCCTCCTGGGACCAGGCGCAGGCGTCACATGTAGGCATGGAGCCATGGGACGGTCCCCTCCAGCTTTGCAGAAGCAGGGGCTGGCTAGAAGAGACCCGACATGTCAGACACAGCACCTCTGCTGTCCTGGTCCTGGTGAGTTGGCAGTGTTGGGTGTCCTCAGACAATTGTGCAAGAGTGAAGGAGAATGGGACTTGGAAAACCCCAGAGCTGCACGAGAAGCCCAGTGCAGCAGCAGGGAGCAGCATGGGGCAGTGGGACTGTCACAAAGCTTGGCTTTAGTTCTGCTCCTTTTCTGCAGAGTAATTGCTCTCCTTTTTGTGTTACTGCATGCACTGAGTTCAGTGGTGCAGGTAACAGCGCCTGCAAAATGCTGCCTTCTCCAGGCCCCTTTTCTGAAGGGTGTCCTCTGTGAAGCCTGTGTCCCCATTTCCTCTGATTTCTGAAGTCAGAAAAGACTATTCTTTCACACATCCTATTTCAGAAGCAATTAAAAGCTAATTTCTGTTCTCTTCACACCTGTGTACCTTGCTGAAGTCCGTGGCTCTCCCAGCCACATCCCGGTCAGGATAACCAGGACCCATGTCAGGGTGTCTCCCTCCACAAGTGATACAGAAGCATGTTCCAACTAGAAGCTCGTCAGGCATTATTTCAGTTTGCTATGTATGTCTGGCAGCCACAAGGACCTGGAACATTTTTGGATTTTTCTTCATTAGTGCTTAACCTTGTTACCTGGTATGAGGCTGTGTGGCACAGAGTTAATCAGTAATTAGCTCTGGTGCCCCGTCAGGTGTCTGTTGTTTGCTGTGAGCAGCCAAAAAGGGTGACCAGGGGTCAGCTCTGGTCTGTACTTGTAAATTTAGTATTTCCCCTGTGTGAGCTGTGGCAGTGGGAGCCAGAGATCAGCTGCCCTCCCTGGGTCTGTAGGAACTGCCTGGTGCTGGGCAGTTCAGTCCCAAATGAAGAGGGAATAGGTCCAAAGCTGAATAAATGCACATGATGGGCAATAAACACATTAACGCCCAAATGTGCTACTAGCATCCTCTAGTCTCTACTGGCCTGGAAACCCAGTGAAACCCTGAACTGCCCAGCACTCAGATGGGTTGGGGTGGAGGAGGGTGCTGCCCTCTCTTCCACCTGTGTTTGCCCTCCTGCAGCTCATCTCGCCGTGAGCCCACGACCCTCATGCAGCAGCACCTGGCCACACTCACCGTGCTGGCACCAACCCGAACGAATTCAATACTGCGATTGTTTCAAAGCAAATAACCTTTGCTGTGTAAAAGCTCAAGATTTAGCATGCTTTTTCCATTGCCTCTGGCAAAAGGAGAGCAGAGCATCAGGGGTGGTGGCCACATTACAGCACTCAGCAACGTTCTTTGCACTGAGCTCATTCAGCTGGGCCACGCTCCAGTTTATCGAGGATTTCTCACTGTCGTAACTGGTGCTCCGGGTACCTCCGTGCATTTCATTCCTCTGCATCCCGCGGCTGATTGAAACAGCATGTTTCCTGTATTTCTCTCCTGACAGCAGTTCTTGCAGGGGCCTGTGCCACCCACACCTTTGGCACTGTCCAACTCAATCCCGCTTGCAGACGGGGCTGTGGATGCTGATGCGAGACGGCAGCCGAAGGGACTGCTGCTGAATGCTGAGAGAGGGAGAAAGGAAACGCGTGTCAGAGCCTCGCCGAGATGTGACGAACGGCTGGAGGGAGCTGTGACCGAGCTGCTCTTTCCCAGGGAGGATTCTCCACCCCATCCTGGGTGGGATCTCGGCGGTCCTGCTTAAAGCCGAGCAGAGGGGTTGGAGTTCAGTTGTTCCAGGCAGGACTCGCAGGGGCACGGGGATAACTTCTGCGCAGGAGAGCGATACGTTGCAGTTCACTCTCACCATGGCAGGTAGGAGGTTTGTTTTCTTTCCTGGATTAGTTCATTTCTTTAACGTTATTACCAGAAAGCGGGGCGTGAGCCGTGCTGGGGATGGAACGGTGAAGGTGCAGGTCTGGCTGTGCCTCCTGGGTTGCGCGGCTTCTCGTTTAGACAGAAACCAGGCAGTTTTACAGCCGTGGGTTTTGCTGGGGGTAGGGAACAAAGCTGCCGTGAG
>NW_010252067.1:0-20012 GCF_000690775.1 Eurypyga helias | reverse complement strand
CCGCACCGTACCCGCACCGTACCCGCACAGGGGCGTAACCAGGTGCATGCATGCACCTGTGCGCCCGGGCATCTCCGCAGGGACATTTACATCATTCCCGCTCCTTCCCCACAGAACCAAAACCGAGAAGCCCCTTGGTGCTCCCCAGCCCCGCTTGGGCACTCCCAAAACAGAGGAGGAGGATTGGAGACCGAATAGTGTTTGTGCAAAAAGGGAAGTGTAAATGAAACACGCATGGCAGAAACCGCGTGCTGGCTGGGTATATCGGACTTTGAGACGGAACCGAATGAATTTAACAGGCTGAGGTCCAAGCCTCAGGAACACAGACTGTCCCCCATAATTGCACAGAGCCTATTTGTCTTACCTTACAACATTAGTAAGAATTCCAAAACTCCTTTTTAAAGTATCAAGCAATTGCAATTATTCACCTGCGTGTGCTTTCCCCAAATTGCTGTGGTGTTTCTAAGATGCCTCTTCTGGGTTTTGGGAAATCAAGATGCTCGTAATCATCACATGCAGTCACTTGGACATCGCTTCAGTCTGGGCGGTTATGAACCGATAGTAATTCAGAATTAATTGAACATCAAGGCCTCACTGTCCATTTCTGCTCCGTACCCAGTGATATTGATCTATGTGCCTCTGAGCGTGAGAGTTAAATAACTTTATTCCTGCGCTGCTGGCTGATTGATAACAGAAGGCTGTGGCTAGCGTTTTTTGTTTCCACAATGCAGCATTGTTCAGGAATATAATAATTGAGTGAAACTGCGAGGTTAGAGCACTTACAGCTTATTACCTCACTGGGCAATCATCTCAAGTTTGGCCTGGAATATTTGTGGGCTTTTGGGTCTTTTTTTAATAGAGGCACAAATTAATTTGAGATCCAAATTTTTTGAGGGTATGGAGCAAAGCCTGCTCTTAGCTATGGGCAGGCAATGATGCTGTTACAGATTTACTCCAATATAAAGCACAGCTTTGGCCTCGTAAAGAAGCCTTTTAAAATGCTGTATCTATTTTGTGTGTGTTGTGCAACCATCACAAAGCTAGTCATTGCGTTGATAACTGGTCAGTTAAAGAAAAGTAGCTGTTTTCATATTCCAGGTCTTTCCACAATCAGGAGATGCCGAGGAAGGAACCCAGAAACTCAAAGAACAGCCCAGGGCAGACAAGAATCTGTTTGTTTTATCTTTCCTCTGAAAAAAAAAAATAGATTTCTCATTCTGGCACAGAAAGAAACTTTTATGTGACGGTGTACATCCAAGTAAATAGGTTTTGAGGCTAGCAGGCCAAGGAATCAGCATCCAGCCTTTTCCGGGCATCCGACTAGGGAAGACAATGCCCTTGAGGTGGTTTTTGATATGTCTGCTCAGGCCCTTCTGGGCTGGAGAAATAAAACGAGGGCTAGGAAGGAAAGAAGGAAAAGGGCAGTGGCACCAAACCTTTAGCTCTGCCGCAGAGCCGGTGGAGTTGAGGAATCTGCATAGCGACCCAGAAAAATGCAAAGTAAACAGAAAACATGACACTTTTTGTTTTCATGATGATAAATTCCTCAAGCCAAAGCTGGAAACCTGTCAACTGCTGGGTGTGCATCTCAAGCACAGCGAGCCAAGCGTTAACCCCATGTTCCTTGGCAAGGGGTTATAGTGAGCACTTTGTTCCTTCTCATTGCTGAAAATACTGAAAGGGTGGCGACGGCTGGGTGGCAGTGCTGCTGTCATGCTCACCTGCATGGCCAGCGTGGCTCAGAGCTCCCCGCCCACCTGCTCAACAGCCCATCCAGGAACATAATAAATAAACCTTTGGAGCTCCCACCGCCCCGTTGCCTGCCAAAGCTGGGGTTTGGCATGATTCAGACACAGCACAGCAGAAGTATTTTTATGCGTCCTCACCTTTGTGCAGTGAAACGCTCCCTGCTCGTGTTTGTGAGTTCAGAGGGTCTCCCTCACCTCTGGAGCATCACAGTTGCTGTCAGGCCTCTGTCCCAGGGAAGGAGCCCCGGGAGCAGCAGTCCACTATTTACACATGGGAAATCATCATCAAGAAGTGTCTTCTTTCCTGCGTTTTCCTTTCCATAGGAGTCAGAGACATGGTATTAGCAGATCAGAGAGGACTTCTGCCTGGACAGGGGCACGCCGTGTTTGCTTCCAGAAGCTGGCATTGTTGTTCATCCTAGTTTTGTCACATGTGATTCAAAAAAGTAAGGATGGAGCCTAGAAGCATCTGAATGCTCTTTGCTTGTGAAAAAATTTAACAAAGATGCATCTGGTTGGCTGTGACGGGCACAGAAATCCCACTCTGTTAAACTCTTCCTTTCACTTCATTTCTTGCAAAGGAAGATGTGAATGCCCTGTCACTGGAAATGTTCAAGGCCAGATTGGACAGGTCTTTGGGCAACCTAAACCAGTGACAGATGTCCCTGCTCACAGCAGGGGTGGGGTTGGACCCCATGGTGCTGCCATCTTCATCCGTTTCCATTACTGTTTTCTGAACTGTACACGGTGAATGGTCTTTTCTCTTAAAAGGGACATTTTTGTTATAGGAAGAGGGCCCACAAGGTGGCTCATGTGGAAAAGAAATGCGGAGTTTTTGATCTCTGACTAGCACATATAGGACTGGGATAGGAACGTGCTGCTCTGGAACAGATATTTGAGAGTGTCTCAAAAGATCTGTCAATTTGAATTCAGCTAATGATGAAGAAGTGGAGAGTACCAAATCAGTGGCAATCAGTGCTGAGGAGTCCTCACCTCATACCCACTCGAGAGACCAAGGGCTGAGACACACTAGCCTGGACATGCAAAGAAAATTGTAACCTTGTGACCCTGATCTCAGGGCCCTGCCTTTCTGTACCTTAGGTGTTCATTTACTTCTTGTTGAATCATCTGAATTGTCACACAAAATAAACCTATCTGTAGCCCACAATTAAATGCAAGTCATCCCTAGCAGATATGTTGCAGTTTCTTCTCACCACAGTCTGAACTATCATCTGAGCTAGTTTCAGTATTCTGTTTCCAAATGTCACATTCAGAAAGTGACAGTACAATAAGAAGAGAAGCTATTTCTACATCAATTCCATTGCAGTTTTGAAGGAGTAACAAGTAACCAAAATAATATACGTGATATTAGAGATAGATGTCAGGGTTTGAATTGCCTGACTAGGGCAGATTAGGAGTACAGAAGTTATCTGATGGTTACATTTTGTGCTTGCATAAAACAACTGCCCAGTAGATTGCTATCCTCTTTGCTAAAAGTGTCAGTTGAAAGGTCACCAGATGGATGGTTTGGTAAAGTGACGCTAGTCCTTAGCTAGCAAAGACCAACACTTTTGTTCTCTGTCCTATGTGGTTCCAACTACAATACGTAAAGCCTTTCCAAAAAGCATCATGGAACCTTATCCTGAGACAAATTTAATGGGTCCAGGCAA
This sequence comes from Eurypyga helias, assembly GCF_000690775.1. NCBI lineage: Eukaryota > Metazoa > Chordata > Aves > Eurypygiformes > Eurypygidae > Eurypyga > Eurypyga helias. The sequence goes on along the minus strand of NW_010252067.1, from coordinate 16,594 downwards.
TAGCCTTCCTGTCTTAAATGCCTTGCTAAACATATGAGCAGTCCTGTTTGAAAGCATGCAGAGGGGAGAACTGCCTGTCTTTTTATAGTTACCAGTAACAAATTTCTTCTGATGTAGAATAGTAACACTTGCTGACGTGAAATAACAATTTCTCAAATCTGCTGGACAAAGAATGACAACACATGAAGTCTCAAAGTTTGAAGAATAATTTCCAGTGTTGTATTTTGGAAATAGAAGATTCTAGGATATCAGTCTTGCTAAAAGGAAACAAGTATCTATGCCTGTTGTGCTCATCCTATTCAGCACTTATCACTGAAGAAGCCAACACCAGAACCAGGCAATTTTCCCACATCTGAATACAGACAGTGGGAAGAATTCATCACAGGGATACACTGCCACAGGGTGTGTTCTCACACAGCCATTCCCACAGGGCGAATGGACTCATAGTCAACTGCCTTCATCAGCTTCTTTCAAGGTATTAAGAAGCTGGTCAACAAAAGCTAGCACCCAGGGCTGAGATTCCCTCCACTAAGAAACACATTTGCTCAGTGCTTTTAGGGAGGCCTCTTTCAAAATGTCCCAAAGTGCTGTCCTTTAGCTCCCACAGGTTCTCCGAGACATTCCTTATCAATACAACAGGGAAGCCCCTGGAGTGCCTCAGCCTGATGTTCTACATAAAAGTTATCCAGCTTCCCAACAGAAAACTATGCTATTCTGCTTCATGCTACCACTCATTAGTGCTTTGCACTACTGATTTGCTTTAGGAGGTCATTACTACCTCTTAATTTTATAACCGTGCTGGTTAGCAAAGCTGGATGCAAAAACTGGTCACTTACATTATAGAACTGTGGTATTTTAGGAATTGCTTCAAATCAAAATCCCATGCCAAACGCATTTAGGTAAGATTAACTAATTTTGCCTAACATTTTCTAGGCAGTATTTCCATAAGAGCAACAGTATGAGATACTGAGGCTGCTGAGATCTGATGAATGACCAAAATAAGCATGACTTAGAAACTCCCTTTTCCACAGATGAGAGAAATTAATCAAATTGGACTTATCTCAAAAAACAAGCTCCTATTAAATACATACAAAAGCAAGGCCCTCAATATGAAGACAGGAACTGTCCTCAGAAACAAAAGGCATCATGGTAGTTTCCTACCTCAGTAGCCATGGAATTCACCTGAATTGAATTTTTGGGGAAAAAAGAAAGATTTTTCAGAATATGCGTATGTTTTAATTAGAATGATCCATGTTAGCTCCAGGCACTTGTGACCTCCAGTGCGAGCTGTCATCTCCATGAAGACCTACAATCCAACGTAGGGAAATCCTCTTCCAAAATCAGTTTCCCCTGCCATATCACTACCCCCTTATGATTATGTATTTTACCCGAGCCTGATCCCCATCCCTGCTGCATCCCCAATGCTCCCAGCCCCATGGGCTGGGGAAAAGCACCCACCAGACCAGGTCACGCCAACGTGTGATATCATTACTGCTGCTCGTCTCTTCCTCTGAAGAGATGGGGGGCAGTGACACTCCACCAAAGCCATGTGAAAACTGAGTTTCTATAGCTAAACTCAAAAAAGCAGCAGCAGATTGAAAGCCTGGTGGGGAAGGAGCACCAGTGAGCTTCCCCCATACAAAGGCAGTGGTGTGAGCTCAAGGCAGGGTGTTGACCACCGGTTTTTTGTGTTGGAACTGTGGAAAGAAACTGACCTTGTCCCTCTGTGGATGGAAGGTCGTTGTCAGTGACACATCCAGGGAAACCAATAGCAGCTACTGTGGTAACTCGCTAGAACTGAACTTTATGCATGAACTTTATGAGCCCCATCTATGGGGTGGCCAAAGGAGGTTGCATATCTGGAGAAGGACATATCCAGTGATGACTCCAACAGGTGCTGCCCCAGCCTCCACTGACCTGTGGCCCAGGGTGTCTGTGTGTGCAGCTTGCGGCCAAGCACCCAAACCATTCTGCCAGCTACTGGAGAACGGTGGTCTCCGGGGAGGCTTTCAGACCCATTAGTGCCTAAAAATTCCAAACGTTACACCAAAAAGCAGACATAAAAAGAAAACTGTGTTTGATGTAAGATGCTTAATTACCAACACTCATCAGTTACCAATCTTGTGGCAGCTGAGGATCTAACCCTCTGCATGCAGAAGGGGCAGGTTCAGCCTTAAAATATTTACAAAGCTCCCAGGCCATGGTTAAAAGTTGGGCCTGACACACCTGAGGCATAAATAAATTGAATCGTATTTCACATCTCCTGAAATGTAACCATCATTTCCAGGTAACTGATCACTGACTGAAGTCTCAGGATATCCTGGGCATATTTGGTCCACTCTTTAGAGAATTCAGCATTTTTAAACTTTTTTTTTCATGGTTTAAGATAGAGTTGCTTTTCATTTCTTCATGTAAATTTTGTTCAGATAATCCATAGATTTAATATATGCTATTTGCTCCAAAAGGTGTGTTCTGAGCTTTTCAGGGAGTGCCAGTGAGTTTGGTCTCATGGGTGTGTTCCCAGGACACGAGGAAAGAGTTAACACAGAGCCACTTGCCAGCCTGGAACACAGGAAATGATGGATCAGTGTCCTAAATCAGCATGCATGATAGCAATCACATAAACAATGTATGAGGTGGGGATGATGCATTATACCATTTGCAGTATGTGAAAGGTTGCTTAATTTTTTTTCTTCCCCAAAACTGAGAGTTATCAATAAAATGGACATAAGTGAAAGCATTGCATATGGTCTTCTGAAGAAGAATATTAAAATCTTAACTACGAAGTGTCATAGGTAGTACAGATGCCATTAAGTGTTTTGAGCTAAGAAACTGTAAGGAAAAGAATGAGTTTAGTTAGTTAATGTTTCTTCTGGGAAATTCTTCCTTTTTGTTAAATATCACCATTTATTAATAATATCTAGGCAATTCCTAGCTTAATAGTACATTCAAAGTAGATTATTTTATTTGGAATTCATTCAAATTCACTTTCTTTATGTCTTCAGTCTTTGAAGGGCTGATATTTAGTTTAAATGCTTTCCTCTCTGGAGGAAAACCAGTGCCCTATACATGCAAGAATGCGGTTAAAATACTGGCACTGCAAAAGGTTTTCTCAGATATTTTTCCTCCATATTTCTAGAGTTTCCTTGGAAAATACGCTGTCTGACCTCCTGAGGGAGCAAAGCATCTTCTCCACAAATTAGGTTGGAGTGCTTGGAAGGAAAGCAGCCATTTCCTTCCTCGTTGTGCTTTGTGGGTTGCTAATTTGAGTTTCTGTAAAATGGAACCAGCTTCAAGTGCCTCAAATGATTCCTATCAAGTGCTGACATTTCCAGATAAGGAGAACATTAGCTCCTACTTGTCTTTCTCTGCAGTTTCAGCAGTCTGATTCTTAGCCCACTGTTTTACAATATCACTGCCTATTTACTCTAGGTTTTGTTTTCTATGCCAAGTGGCTAGAATTACTGGGAGGGTTTCTACACTGTAGGGAAGAACATGTTTTTTTATGAGACAGAAGCAGCTTGGTAGAAGAAATGAGAAAGTGTTATTTTTATAGGTCTTGAGGTGAGGAATAGTGAGGGTTACAAGGGTAATTTAATGGGTCAAAGTCCCCTCAGGTATTTGAAACCCTCAAGAGGCTTTTGAAAGAAGGAAATTAATGCAAGAATGTCTTGCCAGTCAGGTTATTGATATCAGGAGTGGGTTTTGCGAAGGGCTGCATGGGAGGGAGAAGGCTGGCGGTGTTCACAGCTATGTGAAGTGGGCATGGCTGAGTGGTTGGCACCCAGTACCCTTGTTTGCTGCTGGATCCTGATGAATACTGTAGCCTTCAAAGCTACGTCTGTACCGAAGGTCGGGTCTGGTCTTTGTCCCACTGGTGCTCCAGCCCAGCTGAACCAGGGCACTGTTCCTGCCTGGTCCATGCACCCCAGCCACCAGCCTGTGGGATGAGTGAGGATGCACAGAAATAGTTTTAAAACCACAAGTTTCACATTTTTCATTATGACTAGTTGAAGGAATTCAATCAGCTTCTGCAAGTGTTGACGGAGGGAGTCAACAGGAGGACTGACAAAGGCCACCCCAGCCTCACATCATTCTTCTCCAAGAGGCTCTGCTGGGGCTGTTGAGAGAAATGCATCTGGAGTCTTATAGCACTTCCCCGTCGGTAATAAAGTCATGCTCACAATTAAGTTCCTTCGCTGTGACAAAAAGAAGCAGTCCCAAAGCACCCTATCAAGCGCTTTCTCTCAATTAACATGAGGAGAAATTACATTTCATCACTTGTGTAATGAGCTTAATAATGTGTAATGTTCACTTAATACTATTATTGGTGGCTGACCAGGAAATAAACCCAGGTTGATAGGGACTAGTGGCTTTAATGCCAAGGATAACTGCTGGCTGGAAGATGGTCACTTTATTTTTCACTGAGTTCATTATTATTGCTGTTATCTATCTGATGGTGTTATTTCTATAGCAGCATTAGGAAGCCTTCATTACATACCACTACAAGTATGTGTCTGTCGTGGTTTAATCCCAGACAGCAACTAAGTACCACACAGCTGCTTGCTCACCTCCCTGCTCCTCCAGTGGAGAAGGGGAATCAGAGGAAAAGGCAAGAAAACTTGTGGGTTGAGACAAGAACAATTTAATAATCGAATATAAATGAGTAAAATAGCGATACTGATAATGCTAACAATACCAATAATACCACTATTACTACTTAATAATATGTAAGGTAAAAATAATATGACCACTAATATTAATAGTATATAATGAAAATAATGGAAGATAAGTGATACAGCCACTCCTCACCCACCAACTGATGCCCAGCCAAGTCCCAAGCAGCAAGAACCAGAACTGGAGAGCCCGAGAGCCAGGCCAAGCGAGAGAGAGATCGCACCAGAGTCAGAGTAAGCCCCGACAAGTGAGAGAGTAAGCAAAGGTGAAAGCCAGCCTGGCTCCAATTTATATACTGGAGCATGATGTTTTATGCCATGAATTGTCCCTTTGGACAGTTTGAGTCAGCTGTTTGAACTGTGTCATCCTCCCAGCTTCTTGTGGAGAAGAAGCTGGGAACATAGGTGCAGCATGAGAACCTGAAAATGTCCTTGGTGTGATACAAACATTCCTTAGCAACAACTAAAAACATTAGTGTTATCAATATTATTCTCAACACAAATCCAAAACACAGCATCCTATTAGCTACTGTGAGGAAAATTAACTGTCCCAACTGAAACCAGTACAGTGTCAAAAAAGTGACCATTGCCACAGTCCTCCTGCCGCTGCTGCAGGACTACAGTACTGCTCATGAGTCTTTCAGGTTTTTTCATAACTACTACCACTAGTAGTGGAATTACTACTAATATTATTATTAGTAGTAGTATTACTTGCCGTCAGGGTCTAGATTTTTCTCTGTTCAACAGATATCCAACAATGCAAGCACTGAAAAATGAATGACACAAGAAGTTACAAAGCAAATTGACAGAATTAATGGTAACGACCATGCAGTCGTGGGAACTGTCTTCTGAGCTGTGAGGTTCAGCCAAACTCTGTTTTTCAAACAGTTTATTCTGTTCATCGGTCTTTGTTATTTTTTAAGGCTATAAAATAAACCACACCTCCCCACCCTCCCACCCCCCCAAGGACGATCATGTTATTACATATATATGGAGCTCTTGAGGATGCGCACATTCATCTTGTTTTCTGGATCAGTTTTGAAAATAAATCGCCACTGTCTGCATTTGTTCCTCCCTTGCTCCCATTAGGATGACTGTCAGCTCCGAATGGGATGTTTTCATTTGCAGCACCAGGGTAGAATTAATTTTTGAAGGGGCATAGTGTTTGGATGCGTGACCATGGGCCTCAATACAACATCATTGTTCACTCACAATGTACATTTTTTTCTGTTTTCAGCTGCCTTGGTAGCAAAAGTGATTTGAAAGGCAGTTTGCTTCTGTGCTGGGATCAGTTTTGTCGACTGTTTGACTGGCATTGCACACAAACGCTGGTTTCCAGGGTCAGCCTTAACGCCTCATACAAAATTGACCATCGAGCTGCCACAGTGTCACTTCTACGGAGTATTGCTGCGAAACTTTCACTGACAAACAGAAGCAGCCAGATTCCTCCCAGCGCCAAGGAAGGAAATTTTTCTCTACATCCGATGTCTTTCACTTCTCCTGCTCTTAGTTATGAAAATTCTACTGCATGAGCTCAGATGAATAATGCTCAGACTACCAGTAACTAAAGCTGAGGAACTCTATATTTAAAGGTGAAGGATCGTTTATTTTTGCAATAGGAAGTGTTTTATTTTTCTTTTTGTTTAGCAGCTTTCAAATGTGAAGGAATCCTTCCATGCAAGAATTGAAATGATGTGGTTGTGGTTTTATTTCTACCCCCAGAAACTCAGGTACAGATTACTACCCAGCTTAAGTTTTAAGACAACATTAAATACTTCAAAATAAATTTAAAAAAAAGGGCAAGGAGCCCCGTAACTATAAACAAGGATATGTATCATGTCAGCAAAACCTTTTTAATTGATCATTCTGTTTTCAAGTGACCGCATCTATGCTGGAGATTTTTTGTCTTCTGTGCAATTCCTCCGTGAAGAAGCTTCAGTGATTGAACAGTTCAAATCCACACAGGGAATCTGAGATTTTATTCTTCCTCTTTTGTGAGGCTGCGGTTAGTAATGACTTAAGTAATGCTTCATAATCCATTTGTAGTCTAGTATCTCCATGAGGATGACATGTAAGTTTGAGTCTTCTCTTTACAAAATAACTTATCAATGTCTCTTCTTGGAAGAGCTGTACTGATTTAAACCCAAGAATAAGGAATTAAATAAACATAGGGCAGATTGGTTTTGAGTAACTGAAAACTTGCAATACGCTGCAGACACCTTTATGATTTGGAAGTGCTGAAGTGAAAAGAAAAGCTGGATTTTGGGTTTGTTCTTCCACAAAATAATTCTGAGAAGCAATGCCAAGAAAATGATGAGAAGTATCAGTGATAAACATCTCTGGCATATCAAGGGATTTATTCATTAGGGACAGTATGACATAGAAACCCACAAATCTGTAGGATTATCTGTGCAGATCTTGCCCATGGCCATGGTCAGGATTGTCTTGTTACTGATCCACCTTTTACCCTGTCAAACTGCTGCAGGCCAAAACCAGTCATTTCTCATTTGGCTGCTACCTGTTACCATTCCTTTCTTTTCCCTCTAGTAAGCGCCTTAACCCCTGTGGTGCCTGCTCTATTTTTTTCTTTGGTGTTCACATTGAAATGGGTCACTTTAAAACTGCATTGTTGAATGGGGACCGTGACTGTTGAAAAGCAAAAACCTTAACAACTTTAAATAGGCTACAGCACAATAGCTGCATCTGTGGTTGTGATGTTTTACAAGATGCGTATCACTAGTTTTGCAGTTCCTCAGGCAAATTCAAATGCCTTCAGAGGTGTCTTTTTCTAGGCATAGACATTGCCCAGTCACCAGCTCCAAAACCCAATAGCCAGCTCCTGTAGGAGCACATCGGTGCTTCAGCAAAGCAAAGCAGTGCCTTTAAAAGGCATTCCCACTGTAGGAATAGTTCTGGCACTCCAGTAAAGAGCAGGAATAAAAACATCAAACATGTCCTATCAGGAGAAGGCTGGATCATGTTAATTATGAGCCTGCATAAACATTTAAGATTATGCATCACTCCAATACACTATGTTGTCAGTGGATAGCTTCGACGCAGACCAAGCACAGGAACTCGCTTGTTTTCAGCTTGTGCAGTAAGTTATTTGTTCATTTTAAGTCAGTATGAACCATGTCCAGGCCTCCTTAGTTTTGTCAGTCCCTAAATAACTTTACTTCTTCTTCGAGTAATCCTCTACAATACTATGGGGATCATCACTGTAATGGCTTTGAAAGAAATCCCAATAAGTCTAAGGAGTCCTCCATTTGAAGGGCAAGCAATGTGCTACTGATGCACCCTGTCACTGGCAGCCTTATTTGTCTCCTGAAAGACCTGCTCTGGAGCTGCAGCCCTGCCTATGCCATGTTCCTCTCCCCACACCTCCCACCCACCCAAAAAAGGTAGGTTTTGTTATCTGAGAGAGAACAGGTAGGCATGTAATTTAGGTCCAGATTTTGCTCCACAGCACTTGTGTGAAATGCTCTAGACAGTACATTTGCAGCACTAAATCTCTCTCTGTTTATATTCAACCTACATATCATGTATTTGTCAATTTAAGAAGTAGTATTCTCCAGGTCATTTGTGTGAGCAATGAGTTACACCAAGCTTCAGATAACGTTGGTTCATGAATAGGCACGAAACTTTTCCTACCTGTGGATTAAAGCCAAAACTGCTTTTCTTTTTGAATACATCAGCACTTTGTTCCTGTTACCACTTAAACCACCGGGCTCCAGTTTTGGCAGATTTGTTACAAAGGAAAGTCTCTCAACCTCTGGCTGGGATGGGTTTTATGCTTTCTACCATCACATGCCACAGCCATGTCTTTGTTAACAAATGCCTTCAGCTCCTCATGCTCTCTATTAAGATCTGGATCCCACGAATACTTGGCACCTTCAGAGTCTTGCTTGGCAATTGATGATTCAAACAGCTGTGTCAGACACGAACTTCCTCACATACTCCTCTGTTCTCAGAGACTTTGCACCACCTCCCTGCATGCCAGATCCCCAACCATCACACCTCCTCCTTGCCTCCACCCCAGCTCCTCACTCACTCGTTTTGATTGAACAAAACCCTAGCACTTTTAACTTTATATCTAGCACTTATTTCCAAAGTTACTCAGAGCCTCTACCCATCTCCTGTTGTCCCCCGGTTCTATCACTTTTAGGATATTCATGCAAGAGTAGTATAGCGCTTACCCTGAGAAAAGCTACTAGATCGGGCCGAATGGACATACAGGTACTGTCTCTAAAACCAGTTATGTTGAATGCATCACAGCCTAACTGCATCTCCCAAACTCTGGTACACCCTTTATGTGTAAAAGTTACATTTAACTTTTACTCCCTATTTGATAAGAACATTTACATAATTTAGAAAAAAACTCCACTGACTAGATGGCAAATTCACTCTTTGGGTTTCCTTACTTCTGCAGTGGTTCATAGGGCTTAACTTAGCTCACAACTATTTCACTTCTTCTAGGTAGCGTAAGTCATGAAAAGTTTCTTTATGCCTGCAAAAACATCCCTTAATTCCTCGTCTGTTGTTTTTACCCCTTTTCCTCCCAGGAATATGTTGCCCTGGACTAGATAGGTCTTTCGCTGCAGGTGCTTATTGCCCAGGAGAAATTCCTCCAGCTGGCAGCACTACCATCCTCTGCCCGGTGTTACACACATCCTCCCCTGCATGCAACCACTCCATTATAACATGTGGTGTAATCAAATCTTACTTAAAAATGCACACATATTAGTGTCTGGAGTGAATTCAGTTTCGGCTGTGCAAAATCTGTATATTCACAAGTTCTCTTCTGTATACCATGCACTTGAAAAAACCTCAAAAACATAAAAATCTAAAGCCATACTTTTTACACACATATATAAGTGCGTGTTTATGCGCATATATTTAAATAAACATATATAATTTAACATTTTTTCCTCCCCAAAACCCCGGTTTTGGAAGCAGAATAAAAAGCATCGATTTGCCAAAGTATGATCTAAGAGCAACTCCTCTCACAAGTGCTTTTTATTCTTAGCGCAGGGAAATAACTTCAGTCTGGAGACTGTAAAACTCATTTGTAGTCCAAAGTATTTGATTAGGTTTGTTTTCACAATCAGTAACTTTGAACGTGACTGACAACATTTTGTTGAAAGCTTTACATAGCTAGCGATGCCTCTACTGCTTGGTGCGCTGTACACTGAAACCGTGAAGGTCACCGACAGACACACGTGCTTCACACATCCAAAGTGAGCTTAATGTGGTTATATAAAGCTTAATATTTTAACATTACCCTAAAAATAAGCTCCTGATTTAACATGGTTTAAGCTTGTATATTTCAAAGCATTGAAACCAAGATCAATACAGGCCTGCAATAGAAGCTGTTCATGCCTTCACCCATGCTGCTGACTGTACGTGGCAAGTGGTCCATATAATATTGAAGAGAGTATCTCGGCAACAAACGCTGTGAGCCTAGGCTCTGCACCACAGTGCCCATGCCCTTGCTTCATTTACATGCAGCCGCTAAGGTTTGCCTTTACACCTTCCCATTTTTTTGCTTGATCCCAATTATAACAAAGTCTAACACCAAAATTTAAACAACATGGTTCAGATAAGTGAACCATATTGAACAACGATGTAACCCAGAACTGGATGCTTAATGTTAGGCCAAGAACACACGATTGGAGTAATGAAATCTTTAAAAGGCAGGATTCAATTTTCACTGTATTTTTATTCTTGCTGCTTGATCAAACCCACATGGAAAGCATTGTGCTTAATGAAACCACAAAATTAATATTTCCACAGACCAGCTGGTACATAAACCGGCAACTGAGCATAAGTTGAACAGGTTAGTTTAAAACATTTTTGAAAAAGCCTTTTATGAGAGTAGTACCCTCCCGCAGGCTTGAGCCCGCTTTCTCTTCCTTTCCAGGAGTGGTCCAGAGCGAGGGCAGCTCTCCTTGACCACTGAGCTTTGTTCCCATGTGCTATTCCCTGCTTTTCAGTTCTGTCTCAAGATTTGGCTGGCTGAGAACACATCAGGCTGGAAATAAAGGTTGTCATAAAGGTTGTCATCATCCATACACTTGTTCAGTCACTTACTATGCTGTTGTCTGAAACATATACCTTGGAGGACTTGTGAGCTTTCCCCCCTTCCTTAGGACTTCATTGGTATCGATTGTTTACTGTGCAAGGGTTAAGCACAGCTCTGCTTTCTTGGCAGTGCTCTGCAGAGTCTCCTTTCTCTCTAAAGAAGATAATTATAGTTTGTTTGCCAACAACAACTGTTTGAGCACTGTGAATCCTCATTGGTTTAGCTTAACCAACCACATTTGAAATAATGGATTTATATGGTATGATAAAAGCCGTAAGGATCCAGAATTTGAAGTCTACTTCTATTTTCAAATTAACGTACAGCATAAATTAAAACTAACGTACAGCATAAATTAAAAGTGCCATGTTATGTAACAATAGTATTTTATGAACATAGTTTCAGGTGCTTACTAAAGCATCTCTAGAGGCACAGGCTCCTTTCACACAGTGTAATTATACATAAGGCGCCTGAATTAGTTTGGTCAATGTACAGTCTGGCAGTTTAACATCTTGGAAAGTGCTTAACAAATCACGATCACATGGACATCAAAGTTCACAGCAGAACCTAAATCTTGCTCCTCTAGCAACTTGTATGGCCTCTTCCACACACCCCATCCTCTGCCTTTTCCTCTCCTTAGCTGCACCTACACCTCCTTCTTCCTCCCCGTCCCCCAAGCCGTACCTTCAGGATAGCACAGTACATTATGCAGCAGTAGCCAAGCAGATGTTCTCCAGCATATTTGCTCTTCAAGGCAAGGACTACAAGAGTTGACCTTTAATAGCTAGCATGAAACACATCTTTTCTCCAAGTCTTGCTCTACACTAGCAGTTCCTTGCCTTAATGGCTATGTAAGGGATAGAGCATGGAAATCATGCATGAGCAACCCGGAAAATGCAGCAGATATTCCTTATCATTATTTGAAGCCTTCACGCCTACCTGACACTACCTGGCAAGGGGAAAACACCAGTTGCTTTAGCCTTCAACTGCAGCAAATCTTCACCTCATCAACACTTCTGCCCTGGCAAGGTCCTTCCCTCCACAGGGAAGCTTGATTTGCCATGCTCTGCCCTGACTTTCCCACCTCAGCACAGCTGATTTCCCCTGGTGAAGGGGCACGAGGGCAAGGAGCAAGTCTCACCAGCACTGGTGTGGTTTGGTTAAGAGCTGCAATCACACTAGGAATATCTTGTCTATCCTATTAACATCACTGCACTGGGAAAGCCTTACACAAAATAAATCTCTGAGCTTCAGTTGCTGCCTCTCTCAGGCCCAGCTACAACTGAAGTGCAAAACCCGCTACTTGATTGAGTCACACAGGAAAGTGCGAAGCGAAGGTTAAAGCAAGAACGTACTATTTGTGATGGGATTCAACTTTTTTTTTTAAATACTCAAGCCTCAACTCCAGCTAATTAACACACGAGTCAAAGGTGATCACTATGTGGTTTACATTGCATTTACTCAGATTAATATCGATCTTCTGTAACCCTCCTTCCCCCCCCCCCTTTATAAATGAAAGGAGCATTCATCTGACAATAAGCAGCAACAGAAGAAACTGGGATGGGCAGAAGACAGCAGGCAAGGTAAAATAGTTTTCTGGGCATAGTTACGAAAAGAATCACAGAATGGTTGAGGTCATCTGGTCATAACCCCTGCTCAAGCACCGTCACCTAGAGCCAGTTGCCCAGGACCACGTCCAGACGGCTTTTGTGTTGGCTATGTGAAGTTTCAACTCCCTCATTCTGCAGTTCATTAGGATGAGGTTTCAGTACAACACCTCTATCTTAAGTATAAGCTCAATTGTGCCAAGCTATCTTCAATAGCTTTAACACCAGTATTCCAAGAAAGACCTGGTCATAGCAAAAATTATTTCCAGACTACAGTAAGCAATACAGGCATGTGGTTGTGTTCCTACTGTGTGTGTTACTCAGCAAGAAAATAGTCTTATTTGAATGGCATTTGCCAAATCTTTGCAACTTTCACTTCCTTCCCAAAATAAAGTTGAAAATAAGTCTGGGATTGCTTAGCAGTTCTGGGTTCCACTCCTAAGAATCCACTTATTTTTGACTCTACCAGGACTGGGTTCACCTCCTATGGCTCCAACCACGAGGCAAATCCTTCATCACACCGTGCCTTTAACCCACCTCAACTACTGCAACTCTGCTTCCCTTTCTGCAGCTGACAGGCACACATGGCCTTGTGTTGGTAAGTCAGGTATCCTCCAAAATATGTCTATCCTCCCATCCCAAGATTTTGAGAAAAGAACATTGCTACCACCAAAAGCCCAACAAATGAGACTCCAGAAGCTGCTGCTCTGGGTGGGCTTTCAAGGCACTTCGCTCTATATGGATCTGGAGAAGTTTCTTGAACATAGCTGCCCAGGCAGCAGATAAATATAAATAACCCAGGATTTTTTGGAATCAGCTCACGACTCCCAATACTTTATTTGTATTTCATCAGACTCCATGGTCTATTTATAAATTGTTCATCATACAGTTGCTAGAAGTCAGTAAGTCTACTCCTGTTTCTAGTAAAACAGTGCAAGTTAGTTCCATAAAAACACACGTGAAAGGCTTGTCATTTCCATCTCTTATCAGCAGTTTTACATCACAGCTACAAGAGTTAGATTTTTGCTTAAAACATCACTAGCTCAAAATCAGATTTCTGAAAGCTAAAGTAAGCACATTCCTCAACTCTATCAAGTCCACTGGCACCCTGAGACTAACCAGCTACAGGCTGTGCAGCTTGCCTTTACTCTATATTCCCTCTGCTCTTAATTATTCTCCCATCACAAAGCAAACTACAGTGGTTGCCATTTAAAATGCACACTGCCTCATCGTCACTCCCAGCAGTGCAAGACATACCTAAACCTTGGGATTTAAGGAGATCCTGACCTGAAAAAGATAAAAATGCATGAGATAATATATTTTAGACTTCTAAAATGCCTCTTTTTAAATTCTGAATTCAAACTTCAGCACCTATGTAAGGAGTTGAAGCATGTACACTCAGCTGGATCAATACATAGAATCATAGAATCACAGAATGGTTTGGGTTGGGAGGGACCTTAAAGACCATCTAGTTCCAACCCCCCTGCCATGGGCAGGGACACCTTCCACTAGACCAGGTTGCTCAAAGCCTCCCTCATCCAGCCTGGCCTTGAAGACATGCAGGAGATCTGGGCCACGCTCAGATCCGTTCAGCCTCAACCTTCAGAGTACTTGACAGCAAACTGTTCTCCAGCTTGCAAAACAATGAATAGGTTGGTATTGTTTCCTTGGCCTCTGCCCCTTCAAATAAAAAGACTTGTATTATTTTAGAAATTCATGTAATGTACTCAGCATGCTCATCTGCCACTCTTCCAATGAGGAAAGGCCCATAGTTGGAACAGACATTCTGAAGTGTTGGAAAGCACCAAAAATAAAGCAGCAGTTTATGTCTCCAGTGATGTACTGCCTAACAGGGTATCAGAAGATGCCAAGACATCATTGGAAAAGAAGTGGCATCAAGGCAGTTATACAGTTGGCATTCAGACTTCACGTTAAACAACATCACCAGTTGTTTCCAATTCCTGCATCAAATGAAGCGAACACTACTCTTAAAAAGTTAAGCCAAAACTTCTCACCTCCCACTCAAGGCCCCAGGTACCACTACACACCTCAAGCTCGCTTTGAAAGCTTACGCTGCAATGAAGTGAGAAAGTTCACATGCCAAGGGACTACCAGATCACACACGTCTCAGTGCAAGAATAAAGCACAAAGTCAGAAGCACTGAGCTGTTTCCCAGTCCCACCTGAAGGCCGCATGATTTCCTGTATCAAAGCAGACATGTCACCAAAAGGTCGCTATTCAAGTATTACTTGTAGGACAGGAGGTACAACATGCTGCAGACATGTGGCAATGACAAGCAAGGGCTACCAAGAGGCCAAGCATAACTCACCTTGCCTTCACAGCTGGTCAGCTTGACCACCGCGGAACTAAAGCAGGCGGAAAATTGGCTCTGGCTGAAATGTGTTGAGAGAAAGCAAACCCTTCATTCCCAGCAGAGCTGGGCTCAGGTTTACTATCTCCCATCACATCCAGTCCAGTGCAAGAGGCTTCAGGATACCCCCTGCCCCTATTCTGGGCTGAATTTATACTGAAATAAGCTAAGAGCCAAACATGTTACACTTACCTTGGAAAAGCAAGCATACGCTCCAGTCTGTGGGTTTCCAGAACTGCAAGAATCTGTACTGAGTTTTCACCACCAAGTCTGCGTATCTAAGAAGCCTTTATAGTATCTACTTCTCCCCAGAAAAAGGCTATTTAGTGCAAAAATTGGAAACTGCAATTTGCATTACATATCCTGCTAGGCAGGAACCACCCCTAAATTAAATACAGTGGGACTTTAGCCCTGACGGTACAAGGTGTTTCCCCTATAACTGCACTGATTAAACAGTTGCAGACACCAGACTTCCAACTCCTTTTTAGTAGACGTCACACTGCACAACATAAAGCAGCAGGCAATTGGCCAAAAATGGTTAGCAAAAAGGATTCCTTAAACCTCCTGCATCCAAATATAGCCCTAGCTGGTCACATGGGCTGCCATACAGTAAGTGCTCCTCACTTTACCTACCCTTTGATTAAACGGTTTGAGCTAAAAAGCACGTACTTAGAATAGCATTTCAGTTTCCAGCCCAATTCCATGAACTCTATAATCTTCCTGCACCTTCCACCTTCAGATTGGCAGAAAGGAAAAGTTGCTTTAGGTTTCTAGTGAGCCCAAAAGGGACCATTAGCTACAAAAGCTATGAGAATATGAGAACTCTGACATGTATGTGTACAAACACATGTATTTACATGTATGTATACATATAAAAGTAGGCTATCTGCCATACAACGCAGCTGCTGTGATTGACTTGCTAACAAACTCTACAGCACATACCAAATTTTAATTTTTACTAAGTCGTCATACCTTACTCCACCTGACCCCTTGCGATTCCCACTTTTCCAACTACTCTCACCATGATGAGCTCTGATCAGCTAGTTATGTCCACCTCACAAGAACTCAGCAGTTGCATTTTTACATCAAGAAACCACAACATTTATGACAGGCTGATTGTTGTAGTGGTACCACATTCCAACTTATTGAAAAACTGAGTTTGGCCCATCCTTTTGATCCATAGTCCATGTTCAATATGGTGCAGGTGTCACACGAAGTTGCGTTAGAAAAACCAGCAACTGCGCTAATAATACACGTCACTTATTCTTCCAAAGCCTCCCCCCCGCACCAGCGGGGATGAAGTATCGCCGTGCTAATTTATAACAAACCACGTGACTTTTGAAGATGCAGAGGCTCGTATTTAAGTCACAGCTATCACTCAAGAGGTTCCTGGAGAGGAAAATAAAGCTCAGTGTCACAAGGCACGGCCTAAACACCGAATTGGCACGTGTAACGCGCTGCATTACAACAGGGCTCTATGTCACAGGGTTTTGCTAAGAGCACAAAGCCTTCTATCCAGCCCCAGCCCCCCGTTAAGTGACCAGCCCGTTAACACTGAAAACACGGCAGTCAGGCGCAGGGCGGAGCATGGTCAGACCCCCCTGCCCGCCGGATGCACGAGCACTGGTCAGTTTCACATCACACCGACAGCCAGGCTGGCCTGACCGCACCGAAACAACCCCCGGGGACCCAGATGTTGCGCTATTTTTACCCTGAAAAAATAATTTAAAAAATCCACAAACAACAACCCACAAAACTTCAGAGCGGGAGGCCACGACAGCAAACACTTTTTTTATTCCGCGGCGGCGGCGCAGGTTCCGGTGCTGGGCAGCGCCCGGGCTCGCCGTCCCGTCCCGTCCCG
>NW_010252066.1:0-31363 GCF_000690775.1 Eurypyga helias | reverse complement strand
TCCACTCTGTGAATCTGTGAATGTGAGCTCTCTCCAGCATCTCTAATGACTCTGAAGGCCGAATTCTTTCAACTACACATGGGCAGCTGAGGCCATCTGAGAGGTTCTGGGGTGTCTGAGAGATCTTCAGGGGCTGGCTTATGAGTCCACAGGAGACTGTTGCTCTTCTGGAACTTGGGGGGATACTTAAGTGCATTTCAAAATTTTCTTAAGGCCAAATTATTAGCCAGAGAGTCTGTTTCTCAGCTGAGGTTAAAATGACTTTCTTGTAGTCCCCAAGGATGACAGGAGGGGCAGATTTTAGCCATAGCTTCAGCTTCACCCATGCATTTTTTTACCACTTTCAGAGCAGAGTCTTGGGGATGCTGAGCAAAGACTGTCCCCAATACTGAGCCCATCACTCGGTTTATCTTCAACCCTTAAAGACACAGAAAGGCCCAGTTCAACGCCTCCACACCCCAACACCACCCTCAAGCTCTTCATAGAAAACCAGCACCAAGATTCCAGCTGTGGTTTGTTGCATCTGAAGGGCACAAAGACGTTTCCAAGCATGTTGGCTGAGCCCTGACTTTATTTTCCTTTCCCCTTTCTACTGCTCAACCCATGACTTTCTCCTGCCTTCAACCACCTTTGTCTTTGTCATAGTAAATAATCCAGTTCCTAGCTACATTCTTGCCCATTATTTACTGTTCCTTTCTAATCCATGCCTAAATACCATGCTTTGCTCTTCATCTTTAGTTTTCCAGACTAAGCCAAAATATTAATAACAATAATCTTGCAGATTTCCCAAATCCAGATTGTGCATTAGCAGCTCTGCCTTTCTGCCTTCTCCCTCCCAGCACTTTCATGAGGACTTCGCTCCTGGGTATCCCTGGAACAGGGCAAGCATGTACGGGGTGAGGCTGGTTTGCAAAGCCTTGTCGGGAGCAGCAGGCAGAGCACAGCCCCACTCTTGCTGCAGTCTGGATACTGAGACTGTCTTGCCCACTGTCGGGTTTGTCTCAATGTCAGCGTGCATTGGTGTTTCCAAATCACCATATCCAGGGGCTGCAACACAGGGAATTGTCCGGAGCACATGCCTTCGCAGCCATCCCCATGCAGGGTCTTGGTCCTGGTTCCTACCCACTGGTCCTGCTCAGTGCTGAATCGCTTTTGCTCTCATCAGTTCACTTGCCAGCATTTGCCACCTGGCTACACCGCAGCCTTTGCACCGCTGGCCCCTTCCCTGAGGAGCACGCTTCCCACGCAGCTTTGACTTTTGCACCAAAGCTTTCACCCAGGCTGTCCACGCACAAGCCCTGAGAGCCAGGGTTAATGCATAGTGTGAACCTGGCGCTCTGCCTGTCTGGGCATATAGGTTACAGCCTGGGTTTCGCTTCAAAGCAGGCTTTGACCTGTCTACTGATGGAGCTAAAACCTGGAGAGAAAAACTCTGATTTGGGTAGCTCGCCAATGATGGCCACAGTTCACTGGGACTGTATTTCTGACCTCTGCATCTATTCCCTTGCTTCCCAGACATCAGAAGGTGCTTGCTGTTAGCCCAGGGCTCTCTTTGGAGATAGGTCTCAGCATGGACAGATACATATGGTGGACACCAAACTGCAGAGGTCTCTCCCAACACCCCTGTGCTCATGAGTAGGCATGTCCCGCCTGGCAGCAGCAGGTCCCCCAGGCCCAAGCAGGTCCCCAGAACCAAGGTGACCCTGTTGCAGATGTCTTGAGGTGTACTTCATTTCACTCTCTTTTGAAATCTTTGTATCCCACAAGATAAAGGTGGATAACTGGGGGGAAGGAAGGCAAATGTCATCCTGCAGCTGTTAATGGAGTTGAAATCATTCCTGGCTGGGATGAAAGAAGCAGGGCCTGCAGTATTACATGAAGTGAGGAGGCCTTGGAAGAGTCATTCCCTCTTCCAGATTTGCCAGGATATAAATTCTTCTCCAACATTACAGCCTCACTGGTAGGAGGCCTGAGGATGGATTATCACCCCTCTGTCCCAGCTAGACTCAATGACGAAACACAAAATCCCTACTGCTGTGAGCTGGGGATGTGCCAGCAGCCAACCCCATGATGGTTAGCCATCTCCTGCAGCCACCTGGGAGAGCCAGCTCCTCTCTCTATTGCTGTGGTCTCCCACACTTCCATGTCCCAGTGCCGGCAAGCACCGTTGTGTGACCGTCTCTTCCTAAAGCGGATGTTGCAGAGACAGCGGTGATATCCTCAGTGATTACACCCTTCTATGTGTCCTGTCCTCCATCCCTTGTGCCTCTCCATTGGGAAAACCACGTATTAGAGCAAGCATAATTTTTTTCCTTCTACACTGGTTTGCATGATGCTCTCACACATGGCGTATGTACGGCAAGAGTTACTGTAGCTTCCTACTGGAGACCTTCACTTCTACCATGAATTTCAGCCATAGAAAAGGCAGAGACACATCTTAGGTGGAGAAAACTGCCCTCTGGACCTGTCTGTTTCTCTGCACTGGCAATAGAATGGCTTTGGACTACTTTCAGTCAATTGACACAAGGTCAGCTAAATGACAACCTAAATGTGTCATCTTGCCTTCTGTGCTGTTCAGTCCCACCCCACTTCTGGTGTCCCTGTCATTGGAGTTAGACAGTTTTTCTGGATGGCAAGTTATATCCATTTCCAGATTGGTGATGTTTTACCTTTCCTCCCCCCCCACCCCCTTCCATTTTTTGACATTAGATGATTGCTGCTCTTTGTCCTGAAGTCATCAGGGAGGATGTGAAGTAATTTCCATTGCTGATTCTTTGGGAGCCTCATGAATGATCCCCCTTCAGCTGATCTTTCCCCACACAGGTCACTGCTCGCTTGCCATCGGCTGAGACCCTACTCCCCTCCAGCTCACAGCACTACCCATCTCCTCCAGAGGAACTTGCCATGTCCTGCACGCCATGCTGACTCTTACAGCGTTTTTCAAGTCTCCAAAACATTTATGCTGTAAAAATGTCCCGTTCCTCCTGGTGTTTGGGAGGTGTTCCAGCACTCACCATGCTGTTGATTCCAGACCAGAGGGCTTAGCTACACAGACTTCCCTCCCTTCTCAAACACAGGGAGCCTGGGCTATTCTTCAGTTGGGGGTGGTCTGAACTTGTGCCTTCCCCACCTTGCCAGTTTTTGCACGATGAGACAATCTGCTCTCCTGGACCTGAGCACCTCACCCTGCTTCCTCAGCCATGGCCACTCTCTTCTCCAGACTCCCTTTTCCCCCATGCCCAACATCTGCTCCCTGCAGGGACATGGAGAAGAGAGTCACTGGATGCCTTGGGACAACTTGAAGGAAGTGCCCTTTACCTGTCCCCTTCTTTCTGCTTTTCTTTTTATTTAAATAAGTAAAAATAACCCCAAAGCTGTTACTGGTTGTTACACTTCCAAGTCCTCTCATTTTTTGGGGCTGTTTTTTTCCTTTTGTTCCTTTAAGCTGTATTTTGTTGACCCCTCTCCTTTTTTTTCCCTCCCCTTCCTTCCTGTCTCCACTTAATATCTCTTTTCTCCTAACATACCCGACACCTGCCCATGGGTTCCTGCAGTAACCGGGGAAGTGCAGCATTGAGCCTGCTTTTGTTTGAAGGCAAAATGAAGCACCGTTTCACCAATAAAAAGTTCTGACTGTCAAGCAATGTGTTATTCAGGGCTGATGAATAACTTAGAGGAGATCAAAAGATATTAAGCTAAAAGAATTATTATACAGGAGCCTACGGGACCACACAGATCTCCTGTTCCAGCTAAAAAAGTCCCAGATTAACCCCCCACACCTCTCCCCCTGAAAAAAAAAAAAAAAACGTGTGTGGTCTTGAACAGCTAAAGAAGCAAGCCATTATTTGTAAGTCGGCTATATAAAGCATAATTATTATCCTTTTTATCATCCAAGTTATGGGGCAGGCTTTTCCATCTTTACTCACGCCAAGTAGCACCTCGTGTCAGAAATAGCCTTGCTGGTTTGAAGGGGATGAGTCATCCCGCAATCAGTTAGGAGGAGAACAAAGATAGACATGACTTCCCGGACTGGATCACCCCACCGCTCTCTCTCCCATGCATGATCTCGCTCCACGGCACCTATCAAAGAGCAGCCGCCGGGAGCGTTGGTGCAGGCGTGCCTTCCCGATGGCCTACAGGCTGGAGACAGCCCACCAGAGCAATGCATCTTGTCCGCAGCTCCCTCCTTCTCGCTCACCTTCCCAACGGCTCCTCAGATGTGGGCAAGGGCACGCTGTGGGCTGTATGAACTGTTCTGGCAGATGGCGGTCCCACTCCCACTCGCCTCCTTTCCCATCACCCCACAACCATATTGTGACTGTCACATACTGGGAGGACTCCATTTGGGTTACTTGACAAAGAGGTTCCTCTCCAGTCATCGAGGAAGCACCGATGCCATCCCACCATGCCTGAGAGGGCAAGTACCGCTGCCTTGGGGGATGGTGAAAAAAACAGCAATACCATGACTCAAAAATGTATGTACTGAAAGAAAAATCCTCCTTCCTGACCACCACCAGTGGCCAGGAATTGTCCGGGACCAAGAGCCTGCTTTTGTCAAAAGCCCAAATTTACTCCCTCTGGGAGCTTGTATGCACCCTCTGGGACCAGAATTTAGACTTTCACCACCTTTTTTTGCCATTTTTTTTAATTAACAAAGGAGAAAAGATCTGGTTGTTTTCTTTTGCTCACCCTTGCTGTTACAATTTGAAACCTGCATCTGGCATTTGAAGTGTTGAGAACATTTCAGAGGGAATGGATTGAGCTGATGAACCGCCCTGGGTTTCGGGGGAATTAGCTGTTTGCCCAGATGCTCTGGGGTAGCTCTTTAATATCCCAGTGGGAATAACACTACTAAAAAAGGAAAACCCATTAGTACACGTCTGCTCTTGCAGAGACTCCTCTGCTCTTGCAAGGGTGAGACCTTACACAAGGCTCCTGAGTTGTTATGGGTCTCACCTCAGATAGCTCTGACAATGAGCAATTTTAGTGCAATTTTATTCCCATCTACCCCAAAATGTCTCCCAGCCCTCGTAGTCACTACCATTGATGATTAGAAGTCGCTCTAATTTAATCAACCGGTCTGTTCACTGTGGTGAGTGCTGTGCTTTGAAGATGCATTAGAGCACACGTAGGGAAACACTGAGTAATGTAGGAAGATAAGCAGCTGTGTTTGAAGCTGAGGATCCAAGGAGCCATGGAGGAGCACAGAAGGCACATGAAAAATGTGGTGTCATCCAGCTCCCTGTGGGAGACTTGAGGACCAGGATCTTCGCCCTTGGGTAGGTTGGTTGCTTCATGTGCATCCAGCCTCCCAACGTTACATACAGCAGCTTTCATCCCTCTCTCCAGGCCTCCTCTCTTTTGATGCTTCTCTGTTCCACAACGGAGGCCAAAGGCGGTGGTCACCATGTTATCTTGCGGCCAGTTTGGGTGGAGAAATGGGTGAGAGCAAACAGATCTGGTTCTTTCTCTCACATAGTCCTTGCCTCTCCCTGTGTGCTTCCTTGGTTTCATTTCTTAGCAGTAATAACTTTACTCATGCCAAGCTGATGGCAGAGCAGGGCCACCCCAGGCTGGCTCCATGTGGAGGAGAAAGGCTGAACACCAGGTTCTTGGATCCTACTGCTGGAAGCTCAGACACTCATCAGAGACACTTGGATTCTATAGGGATATATATCAGTGCAGGCAACTGGACAAACTACCCAAAAGTCGTACCTCGACCCGGTGCTTAGGGTATGGGGCCAACAATGGGAACAGCTCTATAGATAACCCTAGAAGTGGGGTCACCAGCATATGACCTTTAGAAATTATGTGACCCTTGGGCTCCCTCCGTGGTCACTGGTGGTCATGGGTAGCTGCTACCTCTGGGAACTAGACTGGCAAGAAAGACAGAGCTTAGTTTTGAGCAGATTTTGCTGCTCACTCTCTATTTTAGGGCAAGAAGAACAGCAAAGGTTGGGAATCCTACATCTAAGGAGGGGAAGGGCTCTCAGCTTCTTTCTATAAGCCCATTTAACCAGCTGTGAACCAGCACCAAACCACCCCAAAAAGCAAATTATAAAGATCATCTTCATCTGGAGACGTTCAGGTACCGTTTTGTCTTGCAATGCGTCCCAGAGTCCCCATACGACAGACAGGTGGTTGTCCCAAAGCAGGCAGCCAGGACATCACTGAGAAGCTCCCTGATGGAATAAACATCCTAAAACTCATGAAAGGCAAATCGCCTCCTCTAATACCCGTGTGCTTTTTCCATGTGAGCAGGTGCAGATGTTTTCTGGCTTGTGCCTGCCACTGGGCGTAGGTTCTGCAGAGCTGTTATCTCCCTCATCAGATGATACAAGTTTGCAGGCTCAACTCCTTCCAAGAATGCAACTGACTTAAAAAGAGTTCAAAAGAAGATTAGGTTTCAAGGTAACTGGAAGCTATTCAGTCAAAGCCAAGCTGCATAAAGCGAGGGGAATCCTCCTTCTACCTCCATGGCTGTGCAAGGCAAGTGGGAACATGAGAAAGGAGCTGAGAAAGTGTGTGTCTTCTTCACAGACACAAACAGGACTGCAAATTGGAGACAACCGCTACAAATTTAGCTAAAGATGCTTTAGAAATTGCAGCTTGCCAATGTTTTGCTTATCAAGCTACAGTGTTTGCCGGCAATTATCCCGGCAAAGCTAGCACAAATAAAAACACATGGGATCTTGTCACGGATGCTCCCTTGTCAGCAGGGGAAGGTGGCTCTGAGCATGACTCTGGGGGACACAGAGGCCTCGGCAATGTGACCTGTTGGGTGTTCAGTTGGTGACAAACCCCCAGCCCGCATCTGCAGGGTCCATGGTGCTGTGCTGATGGCAGGTGGGAGCCATGGGCTGGGGACCCCTCCATTGGTAGCTCTCTCTGCCCATCCATCCAGAAGCAGCAGGAGCAGCCACCTCAGCTCTCCTGATTGTACTGCTATTCCTGCCCTGTTTCCCCTCTTCCCATAGCAGGAACACACAGCCTCAACCCACCTCATCCCCTGGCCAGTTTGGGTTGCCCAGCTGAGATGCTATGAACGAGCCCCATAATAGAAATGGTTTGGGGTAGGAGCCAGCAAATCAGGTGACACCAGACAAGGTGGAAATAAATACCCAAAGGTGGGGATGGCCACGGCTGGAGCCTGGTTTGGAGAACAGGTACTGCATGGGCAGGCTTGCAGGGACAAGCTACATGGTGTCCTTCTGGCATGGCTGTACACCCTCAGGATGTAGCATGATCACGTTCTTATGCCTAGAAGCACAACGGTGCCTGACTCCTGTTGAAATCCCATCCCTGGACCTGGGCATTATCTAACCCCTACCTCCATCACCAACATTCGTTTTACAACAGGATCCTTTTGCACTGGCTGGGACGGTAGTGTCATTATAGCAAAAGACAGTACCATCCAAGTCCTATCCGGAGGAGTTTCAGGTACAGCTTCATTACTGAGCAGCACATGGTGTGCATCTAGCTGCTCTTGCAGCCATAGGGAAATTCCTCAGAACATGGGATAATGCAGGTGGGAAGGGACCTCCAGATGTCATCTACTCCAACCTCAGCTCTCCAAGGCTTGACAGCAAGCCCTGGGGCAGCCTGAGCCAAAGCCTGACTATTTGGAGACATGCAAGAGATGGCTTTACTGTGCACCATGGGAGAGTGTTGGTCCTTCCCAAGCCGCCGAAGCTTGGCCACCACAAGGGCATCCACCACTGACTCCACCTGAGCAGAAATACCCGCCATCGAAGGCCAAGGAAAGATGGCACATACCTGTTTGGGCAAGCTAGGCTCTTCTATAACATGACTGCAAGAGAAGTGTCCACACCCTGGCTTATTTTAAACTTCTCTCTCCCACCACCACCCAGCTTCTCCAAGCCCTGCCCCAACCACAGAGCACCTGGCAGAGGAAAGTTTAATCCCACAGGGCCAGACAGGAGGAGAAAGTGCATTCGGTGGCCGAAAGCCAAGCAGTGCTGCAGAGCTGCCGGCCCAGCCAGTGCCACCTGCCTCACCAGGCGCTGCCGGACCCCACGGAGATGCTCCACACCTTGCTCTGGGCACATGACTCTGATGGCTGCCATGCAACACTGATGGCACAAAGGTCTCATGCTGCTTTCATGGTCAGGTATGCTCTTCCTTCCTTCAATGCCTGATGCCAGGGTGATGGGTGGCCAAGCTAAAGGGACTGGTAGGTTTGAAAGCCCCAAGAAATGTCACGGAGCTGTCCCGTGGCTGGAAGGGTCACCCACAGAAGATCCTCTGTGCACATCTTCTGAGCTCACAGTGCTCCTGCCCTTGCTTTCTCACTCTCGGTTGCTCATGGCACTGGGTGGGCACTCATTTGCCCTCTCCAGGGATGGATGCTGCTCTGCCCTGCTCCATATTCTCCATCAATAAGACATGGCCTTTTTCTTCCTTTCCTTCCTCCTCTTCCCACCCAGTCTGGGGAAAAACTTTTCTCAATTCACACCAGAGCTCGCTCAGGGCTGGTTTTTGGGGTCCTGCATGCAGGACCCCTGGCAGGCTGGGCAAAATCTGTACCTGTGCAAGGGAGCTGCAGTCTGGTACCTGCAGCAATAACTCACTATACATACTCACTAAACCTGTCATCCGAGTCTGGATTTTCTTTTAATAATCAGACAGGAGTAAATGATTCACTTGTTACTCATCTGAACTTTGTTTTTCCCCTCCTGGAAGCCAGTGCTTCAGGAGGGATGGACAGTGCCAGCCGGTCCCAAATTGCCCCCATTTCCCAGCGCTCCTCAGCACTGACCGTGCCAGCAGAGGAGCCAGACATGCCCAGGCACATGACGGCCAGAGAAAAATCCACCATCACCTTTGTATGCCTGCTCTGAAAACCTGTTGTTTAAAATGAGGTCCTGCTATTCGACCGCTTCCGCACCTTGGCCTGGTGTATTTCAGAGGATCCTTTCCAACACCCCCCAAAAAACAACAACAAAAGAAGAGGATTTTGGTGCCTTTGTGCTTGGGCACAGCACCTCCAGAGCTACCTTTCTTCCCCAGAGGAGCAGAGGGTGAGGGAAAAGGATTGCACCCGCTACTTGTGTCTGTTTATTTACAGTGTAAACAGCTTCTGTGCTGGAGCTTTGAAGAGGCACCGCACATTTGTACGCTGAGATCCCACCACAGTCTGTGCGGTTTTCCCACATGATCTGAACTCTTTGGCAAGGGAGGTTTGCTCTTTTGCCTCCATCATGGAGAGGATGGAGAGGCCCAGAGCAATGCAGTGCCCCAGTGAAGGGTAAAGTCTTCAGTTAGGGAGGTTTGGGCTGAATTACCCTGTTTATGGTAACCTGATGCAGCTCTGCTAACAAGTGGTAATTCCCCCCATTAGGCTGTTGACCACGAGCCCTAAAGTGACTCACGGGAAGTCGGGGCTCCCATCAAACTCAGCTGAACTGCGGCAGCAGAAATAGCTACCTGCCTGGACTGAGTGCTGATTTTGGGTAAAATAGATAGATAGATAGATAGATAGACAGACAGACAGATAGATAGAAAGAAAGAAAGAAAGGTAAACTAACAGATAATAGACAAAAATAGTTACATATTTCCCGGAATTGCCTCCCAAAATAGTTGTGCAACCGTTATTTAAGATGCTATGGGGAATGCTACCCGCTTGCAGGGAATTATCGCCACTGCAAAATCAATCTTTGCTAAACTCAAGAAAGCCTTTTAACAAAGTGAAACCACGACAACTTCTTATCATGCTCATAACCTCTCGTGTTTGACAGAAGCGATGATGGATGTCAGAAATCTTATCTTAGCAAAACACCTCTTAACAATGCCTTAACCCCTGAACGTGATTGTTATCCGCTAAGCTGCCTGACTTACCTATTTACTGTAAGCTATGTGTATGACCGTGTGCCCCATAATAAACTTAGGCTACTGCATTCTGTTGATTAAATATTAGATTTACGTTGCTTCAAAATTGGGAATGGGATTTAGGTCACCCAGTGCACAATTACCCAAATTTGGTCTTGTGTCTTGAAATATTTGTCATCCACACAACTGTGCTTCAAGGATACTTGGTGTTCAATTGTTTTTTACTTGTTAGATGCTCAGCATGTCAGAGTCATTTCTTCATTTTCCCTTTAAAATGGTCCAGAGATCATGGTACAGGGTCCTACACTGCTTCAAACATCTTCTCTCTACCTACATGCTCAAAGGTTGAGCTGCTTTTTCTGCCATGTCAAAAGCTTTAAGATAGACAGAGCCTGTTCACCAGCTGGTGAAGAAGAAAAATGGATATATACCCAAATCCCAGGTCTGTTGGCATGCTTGCATGGGTTTCCTTCTCTCCTCATCCTCTACTATCACTTGTGGGGCTTTTGATGTTTCTGGAACAGCTGCAGCTTCCCAGCACAGCTGAGCCTTGCTAGCCGGGACCCCATCCCAACCTAGCCCATCCACCCCATGGGGTGCTGGGTATGGAGGAACAGGAGCACCAGTGGGCATTATTGGGTATTTTGCATCAGAGGGGCATGTGTGAGGGGCGAACCATCGCTTTCCTGTAGCTTTGCCTGCCTCAAGGCCTCATCTTTGCCTGTCAGTGTCTCAGTTACAGCCCAACTCAAGCCTTTTGCAGTGACTTGAGAAACATCCCAGCTGTCGGACCTCTGGGGATCTCTCCTGTAGCCCCATGTGTGACCTCCAAAGGGTCTTGGGTGGCTCTTCTTTCCCTGTTGGCAATGGCTGGCTTTGGTGACAATGACAAGAGACATGCTGGAGGCGGGGGAGGGGGGACAGGGGGCGTGCAGAGGACGACACAGAGATGCAGGTGGCACTGGTGGAGGCCTGTGCTTCACAACTTGCCATTAAACTGATGTCTGGGGTGGGCAGGAAGACACAGGGCACCAAGCAGCCATTGGACTCCCTTAAGGCTTCTTGCTACTTCGCAACCAGGTGTGAGGTGTGTACGTTACAGAAATAGTTATGTTGATGTTCCCCGGCATCACTTATGCTCCCTTCTAGAGAAAAAGACCCCATAGTTTCTGTGCTCACAGCAGAAACCCCAGAGGAGGAGGAGACTGAGACAGAGGCACTTTGCACACCAGCCTTGCAGATCCCTGAACCTTGATACCAAGTCCTGGGTCGAACCCTGGCTGCCCCAGCAAAGCAGCCCCCTCCTGCCCTTGAGCTCTGCCATGGGGTGAGAGAGGCCCCGCACAGCTGCAAAGCCCCCGCTGCCCCCCCATCAGCTCCGGGGCTGCCATGCCTGTGGGATGGTGCAGGGGATGTACGCTTTTGGGATCAAGGGCAACGGCTGCTGTGTGTGGGTGAGTCTGTCCCAGCCTGGAGACCAAGCGGTTAATTTGTTTGTTTCCTTTCTG
This sequence comes from Eurypyga helias, assembly GCF_000690775.1. NCBI lineage: Eukaryota > Metazoa > Chordata > Aves > Eurypygiformes > Eurypygidae > Eurypyga > Eurypyga helias. Next base: position 20,006 of record NW_010252066.1, on the reverse strand, counting down.
TATAGGATATTGTTACCAAAAAAAGAAAAGGGGGGGAAGAAAAAAAAAAAAAAGCTGAGGCTAAATGATGAAAAGCCCTCTCTCCTGCAGCTATGGAATCTCACCCGGAAGGCGGTGAGGGGAAGTGTCTTCCAGCGGGGTACAAAGTCAGCAGCAGAGCTTTGAACTCGGGGGAACTCCGCGGCGCGCAGAGCCCTGCCAGCGAGCCCCAGCTGTGCATACCTCAGCTGCAGCTGAAGGCGCCAGGGGCCACATCCAGCACCCCTGCACTGTGCTGTGCCGAGCCCAGCACCCGGCTTCAGACCTGCTGCTGGAAAGAGGGTTCTCTCTGGGCAGGCAGGTCAAAAACTGACCCACCTTGAAGTCCTGTCTTGCTTTGGGGTGGGTAACCCTGAGATGCTGCTGATAGGAAGCCTGGCCCCCGAGCATGATGCGTGGCTGACACCTTCCCCTGGCCCAGACAGGGCTCTGCTGTCCCCTCACCTGTCCCCTGGCAGCTCACGGGTCCCCCCTCTGCATCTCCATCATTGCCATCAGACTCTGAATGCACTTGGTTCCCTTTGCCACAGGCGCTCTGAATACACAGAACAGGAAGGTTTTACTCAAATATGGTAACCAGAAAGCCAGGGTTTGGAAGGGATCCCAAGCTACTTGGGGGAATTTGGGCAATTATCCCACCAAGCCTTTTTATAAATTTTAATTTCACTGTAATGATTTCAGAGGTATCTTTTCCCCATCTCATTTCCAAGTGAAATGCTCAGTTACTGAACTAAGGAAGGAGTTTAAAAATTTATTTAGGTGCCTCAAAATGAAAGTGAAGTTTGGGACAGACAATGGGCTCTGGGTGGAGCTGGAAGCCAGGTGGAGATGCTGGTGCTGGGCTTTGTTTGTGGTAGAAGTGTCCCTCACCCTGTCCTCAGGCCTGGTTGTATCTCTGGGGAAAGTGCATGAATCTGTGGCCCCATTTTTTTGGAGCTGATGATGACTGGGACAAGCAGGAGGAAAGAACACGGTGATCATCCAGACAAAGTGCAAAGCAGCACAGCATCAGGATTGGAAGCTCTTCTCCAAATTACCTCCAATATCCTCAGCAGCGGCCTCTGCTGCAAGAGCCTGCCAGCCGCAACACTTCTCCCTTATCTGCAGCTAACCCCATATACAGCCGTTTGGAGGAGATTTTTGTGGTATTTGCCCATGAAATAACTCCCAAATTTGCTATTTTCTCAATGACTTACAGCCCCTGGATCAGGCCACTGCTCCCAGGGATCCAGTGACAAGCACACCTCCACCCCTGGGAAAAAGGAAAACATTGCCCATCCTGGAAGGGATGAGGCGCCACAAAATAAATCTCCATGTCGTAGTCTTAGAGCTGTAATCCCTGAATAAACATCCTGCCACTTGAACCTCTTGTGCGCTGCATGATGGCCACCATCCCCAGCAAAGATGTTGTGACAAGCTGCTACTGATCCAGGGATGGGGCAGGAGGGTGCAAGTGATGAGCACGGCTTTTTGGCTAGTTTGGGGCTGATGGTTTGTTTGGGGTTTGACCTGCTTGGTGCCGAGGATCGGTGTCACCAGGTTAGGGAGGTTGGGGAGATGATGCCATGATTTCTGGGTTACCCACAACTGCAAACAATTTTATTCTTTTTGTTGAGGAATGAAGTCTGGAGAACCTGGGAAGGATGGGCAAAGGAACCTCGCTATGCTGACACCACCTCGGTGATGCAAACCGTTGTGCTTCGATTGCTCATCCCAAGCCTGGGAGGTTCAAACCCCAACCCCATGCACAGCCTCTGGAAAGCATCTAACTTACAGCATCAGTCTGGGGACACCCTCACACCACTCCTGAGCCATCTGGGGATGGAGCAGATGTCCCGGGAGCACACACGCCGCCTGAGTGGGAGCACTGTGTGGCCAAAGGCTTCCACCTTCTCCCTTGAACTGATAGTGAAACAATGGCATCGTTTGAGCAGGGTGGTGTTTAATTAGCTTTTACTTGAAGGAAAAGGGGGTGTAGGATGTGGCTGGAAGGAAGTGGGGGGTGAGAAAAGCAAAGGACCAAGAGAAAATCCCCTTTTCTTGATGCGGATAGGGATGTTGCCTGGGTGCTGCGGACCGAAACACCTGCTGCCCGGAGGGAAAGCAAGTTCCCAGGAAATGCAAGAAAGGCACTTTCCAACGTGGAATATGTTGAAAAGCAAAGTGAAGGAGAAGGGGAGGGGGGTGGAATGGCTGAGGAGATGCATGAATATTAAAACAATTATAAGGCTTAATAAAGTGCTGCGCAGGGGAGGAACAATAACAGGTATTGTTGGCAAGCCTGACGCTCAGCTTCCCCTTGATTTGATGGGGTGATAATCATCGCAGTATCTCTTTCATGATCCCTGGCTCCATATCTCTCGCAGCCCGGCCGAGCCACACACATTCCAGGTGAGACTTTGATGTCTCTCACAAGGCGCAGACCTGCCAGGCCTGGGCTCCCCAGTAAAGGGCCGTGGGTGGAGGCTGTGGGGAAGGGGCTGCCAAAGGCACTGGGGGGCATCAGCCCTGCTTCCCCTGAGCCCATGGGTTTGCCACCCCTGTCCCCCAGGGTGGCCAAAAATACCCGGTCCCCTCTTTAGAGTCACCCCCAAGAGCTGAAACCCCAAGAGACTGGGTTGATGGACATCATGGTCCTATGAATGTCTGGTGAGAGATGCCCAAGGGGGTCAGCCAGGAGGGAATAGGGAAGTTTCCACTCTTCCATCTCCCCAGACAGGCCAGGATTTGGGATGGACAGAGAGAAACAGTTAAAAAAAAAAAAAAAAGAACAATTTAGGGATATTTTTAAAAGGTTGAGCAGCACAGCTTGCACACTGTCAGGTAACTTGTGGTGGATGAGTGGATGAGCAAGGCAGGCCTCAGGGATGGGCTGTAGGGTTTTATCCCCTGGCAACAGGTCTGGAGCCCAGCAATGCATTTCGGGGGCTGGCAGAGCAAGCCCTTCTGTCTACCCCTTCAGGGGGACACAAACGTGCCTTGTGTGACACAGGAATTCACCCATGCCAAAGGGATGAGCTGGTGGCTGTAGCACAGAAAGACACGGCTGTATGTTGGTGAGACCCTTGCTTTGGGCTGACAGTGTCTGGGACCAAAAAGGCACGAAACTTTCCCCAAGAGGTGAGGAGGGCAGATGTGCAGGAATGGGACAGTGGGATTTCTCCCAGAGAAGAGGATACCCCAAAAAGATGCTTAGTGGAGATGGGTGGTGTAATTTCACCCATGAACACAGCATCTCCCATACATTTCTCCCTGCCCCTCTAGGTCTGAATGTTCTGATTCTGGGGCAAGGTTGCCTTATTTCAGGCAACGTTTTGAGCAACCTTATGCAAGCTGGAGACAGTGGAGTGGAGCCAGTGCTGCTCAGCCACCCAAATGTTCCTTTGGTGCAAAACAAGAGGGGGAAAGTGCTGCCGTAACCCCCACACCAACTCCAGAGGGTCCATGCCATCTGTGGTTCATATCCAGTGTTGGCCGTGGTTTCTCACCCGCTTACCCTCCCTCACTCTCTCTGTCTCTCTGACCATCTCTATGAAGCAAACTGTCAGGGCTCCCAAGCAGAAGTGCTTGCTTTGCTGTTTTCAAATCAAACTTCTGCCGGTAGCTTAGACCTCACACTTAATTTGCTTTAATTGTTGTTGGGCTATTTTTTCAATTTAATTATTGGTTTCAGAATGCAACAGCAAAAAAAAAAAAAAAAAAAAAATCCAGCCTTTTTTTTTCCATGCGTGAGTGTTTTCTTTCTCGTGGGAGGCAGCTGCAGTGGGTTCACCCCTTCACGGGTCTGGCTGGAGAAGAAGGGTGCCGTGAGCCAGGAGGGAGCCCAGGCAAAACCACCCCACGCCTCCATCTTCCCCAGCACAGCATCCCGGGGCTGTGGCACAGCTGGATTCAGGAGACGAGGCTGTGATGCCTTTCATGCCTGCTCTTCCCCCGCGAGACCATGACGATAGGTGTGCATCTCGCGCGTTGGCTCTGCCTTTGAGATTTGCCCCTGGTCATTTCTGCTGGGAGGGAGCTGAGGTTGATGCTCTGATGTGGGTGGCCTGGAGTTTGTTACCCGAGGACAGCTGGCTTACCTCTGAACTCCTGCCTTCCCAACGGTTGTTTCTCTGCTTGTGCCTGCTTGTATTTTTGCTGTGTGTCTTGCTGGTACACCTTGACCAAGCTAAGGCGAGCTGCTCCCTGGGGAAGGGACTCGAGTCGGGGTGCCAGGGTGGTGGTGGGATCATCCCACATCCCAGGGCTTCCACTATTTAGGCACACGTAGAGGTTTAGTCCGGGTGAATCCATCACCCAAAGGCATTTGGAGTTGAAAAGGAAGGACCTAAAGGCAGAAAAATACTACCGTGCCGCAGAGGGAGAGCAAGAGATCAGAGGGAGGCAGTCAAAAACCCTGAGAGAAAAGGCAGCCTGATGCCAGCGCAGGGCTTTGCCCCGAGGTCCAGCAGAGCCATGAGCAGCTCCCCTGGCCCCACTCACAGTGGGTGATAACGGGGACCTTCCTCAGGGAGCCCATAAGCACCTATCTGGAATCTTTCACAGCTGTGTAATGTGACAGAAAAAGGCAGAGTTATAAGAACAAGAGAGTTTTTTTGGGTGAGGTTCAAACTGTGCTGGTGCTGAGGAGCCTCTGAGGCCAGGAGGGAAGGGAGGGCAAAATTCCTCCCTGACCCTGCAGGCAACCAGCTTATGCCTTGGAGCAGAAGATTTGATTGCCTTTTACCATTAGCTCTGCTAGCGTTGGTACAAGGAGTTATAAAAATGATACTACCCCCCAACCTCCTAAAGCACAAAGGCAGCCCTCCCGATGGCCCAGGCTGCAGCAGTGACCTGCAGCGGGGGGGAGGATGGGGGTGGGGAAACACAGCGAAACAGAAAAAGATTGACCCAGTATCACCCAAGCTGGAGAGACGTCGTTATTCCATTTAAACCCGCTGAACAGTGCCACAGCAGGGAATCTGTCTGTCTTGGTTAAAGGTCTTGCTGCCAGCCCAGCATTGGAAATGCCAACACTAATCTGCAAATTGTTGCAAGCCCTAAAGAGCCGCGGAACTGGGAACCTTTCTCCAGCCCAGACCCCTATGGACCGGGATGCCCTTCCCCATTAACGTCCTGCTCCCCGCTGCCGCCGGGCAGGCTCCGTCAGGCACCACTTGCTCCAGATGGGATGTAGAAAAACTCCCAAGCATTAAAATATTGGCTGCTGCCGGCAGCCCTGTTGCAGTGGGAATGGGATGTTTGCCATTGACGGAGGTTAGATTCAGCCCGGGGAAAACTCTTGAGTGCTCTGGACTAAATCTGTGCACATCTTTCTGATTAGTGTCTTCCGGCAGGTCCCCAAATAGACGATGATTCCCTTGTCCTCCTCTGACCCTACAGATCACATTCAGAGCCCGTAGCTTTTGCTGAAATGCCTGGGTTTTGGTCTGGAAATCTCTGGTGCAACCTCTGGTGTTGGCCAGGAAGAGGGTTGTCACATGTGCACTTAGACTAACAAACAACACTGTTCTTCTAAGACCATGGGTAGCAATAATTCAGGGTCAGTGAAAAGGGCATATCTAATAAGAGGGCCTGGTCTAGAGGATAAAAAAAAGAAAAGGAAAAAAAAAGCAGCTAAAAAAACCTGGCTAGTGTGATGGTAGGAGGTGGATGTGGAAACCTAGCTGCAGAACTGGCAACAGGCAGCATCAGGGAAAGCAAATTGATTCACCGAGAGGGATTGGTGATTGGGAAAGCCTGAGCTTAGCCGTGTAAATGACAGCACCTCTGAGATCCCAGGTGGGTAGGAGGCTGCAGCATACCAGCACCAGGGCTGTCCCCTTGCAGCATATCCTAAGGATACCAGACAACTTGCTAGAAGGGTCCCCACAGAGTCTTTATACGGTGCTGATTTTTGCTCAGGACAAACAGGTAACCCAAGATTGAGATCTGAGTCCAAATAAAAGACTGGAGCTGACAGAGGTGGTAAAAAGCTATTCTTAGTAACCATATTTATTAAAAATATCAGTTGGAATGAGAAATGTGAACAGCAAACTTAGAGGAGCATTAATTCCTTTTGGCAGGAGCTGTAGAAGTAGTCAGGGCTTTACTCAGGTTTTTTGAGGTATGTAATAAGATGCCAAAAAAAGCACTAACATTCTTCAGAACATTAAAAAAACCAAAACTGAACAAAACCTCCAGTCAATCACGAAAAGGGAAAAAACAACATTACTATATAAAAAAAAATTGCACAAAGGAAAAGGCTCCTAGAGCATTATCCTTAAGTCATGTAAAAATCAAAAAACCACTATGCAAAATATAACCTGTCTGCGCACAGACTTGCTTATGCATATGACTGTAGCGTGTGCCTTTGCTTGTAGTAAACATGCCCTTTGCCTTCCGCTGATGACATGACACTGGCATGTCACAGCTGATTTATAAACACAATTGGATTTTCAATCTTCAGGTCTAAATTCATTGCAGCAGACCCCAGCAGGCAATGTATCTCTGTTTATCTATAAATACCGGTTACTGTGCTTTCCTGGATAGAGAGAAGGTACAGTAGGATGCTGTTTATTTTTACTTGCTTGCAATAAGAGGAAGCAGTGTGTGGTATCAGTCGTCATCATGAGCTAAGTGGCTGCAGGGCTCTTTCGAGGGCTCTGAACTGTATAATCAAAAATGCAAGCAATGCTCTGCAGTGAAATCGTCAGCTATTGCTGGGGACCCACCTAGCAGCCCAGTGCGACTGAGGAAAAGGAGAAAGGTTTCAAAAATATAGCAGTGATCAAGACTGGGGTGTGGGTTGCAGGTATTCACAATCTGCAGGCAAGCTGGATTCAGTAGGAGCTGCTGTGCCCATGCACTGAGTGCACAAACAGCAATGGTCCATGTGGGGTGGGTTGGGTAAGAGTCTTGGACTCAGCTCCTGGAGGTCCCTGCCAGGGTGAACACTATATAGGTGCACATAGGGGATCCAGGTTAACTCGGTTCCTCCAGTCTCCAGCTCAGGATCGCAACAGGCGCGGCCACAGGACAGTGCAAGTGGAGAAACATGCCAAATTGCTCATCCTCAGGTATTCCCTCTGCGAGGAAGATCTGGGCTTCAGCAAGCTTTCAAGGACCAGAAGCAGAGGCCTAGGTATGTAGGTTGAGAGTGGAGAGGCAAACCTACCTCTAGGCTTTCAGCCTCCCTGTTGCAAGACAAGACCCAAAAAGCCCTGAGACCCTCCTCTCCCACCCTACAAAGTTGCTTCCCTTGGAAGCTACCAGGCCTCCAGCTCATGGCTTGAGCTTTAGACCCAGACATCCTGGGTTGGGCTCTTGGTATCCTGCATAGCCTGACATGCATTTGGGGAACCTTAGGCACCCGGATATGGCAGCTCTCCCTGGGCTTGCAGCATCCCCTGGGCTCTCCCAGGAGGGAATCAGCTCACCTTGCAGCCTGCAAGCCCTGAAATCTCCAGCCCTCATGGAAACTGGGAGCTGCTCAAGAAAATGGTCATCATTGCTAGAGCTCAGCAGCTGAGGGTGGTGAAGCATCAGGTTCATGTCGTAGCCATCAGGGAGATCCTTGGTCTGCAGAGGTGCCCATCAGAGTTGAGCTCTCACTGTGCTCAATACCCTGGTTACTTGACAGGAACAGAAAGGGTAAAAACGGGCAAGGATTTAAAGTTGCTTGAAAGAGACCGAGCACAGGGAGAAACAAAGCTGGGAAACAGCCCTTGATGATCCCTGAGCTATTTAAAAGGGGCTTAAAGGGATTTGGTCAAAAAATATGACAATAGATTAGTCATGAAATTGTCTAACAGCAGCTTGTGTAGCCCTGGGTGGCTGAATGAGCGTGAGCATCAGAGATGATCAGTATCCAGGATGGTTTGATTTTGGCAGAGGAAGAGGAATGAAACAGGAAGGAGATTGGGGAAGAGGTAATCCCAAATTTGTTTATCATGTTACCCATGGAGGGGCTGATTCTTCTTCCAGGACATGGGTAGGTGCATGGCACGGCAAGGTTAGACAGAGCTTGTGCCTGCACATGCCCCTGGAGTGATTCAGGATATCCCAAGTGCTCATCTCCCTGCTAGATTTGTCCTTCCTCAACTCTGTAATGCAATAGACAACACCAATTTTGCATTGAGCCTGCAATCCGTCTGTGATGTGTGTCCATCCTTATTCTTGCAAAGGTGAGCAGCTCTCACTGCCCCAGCACTGTGTTAAGCGGTGAGGTCCAGGTGGTTCCCCTGGCACTGACAACAAACACAAACACTATGAGCTCCAGCCACTGAAACAACGGCACAAAAGGCAGCTCATCTAGACCTTCTTCTTCTGTTTGCGAGGAAGAGGCTTCCCAGACTCCATGACACAACACCAGCCTATGAGGGGGAGGACACCAAACCACTGTTTAGATAAGGAAAGCCCTTATCAAGCAGAAAGGAATTTTTAACAAGAGCTCCTGCCGGTGGCTCCATGTTAACAAGATTTTCCCATAAGTGCTGATGTTTTATATCTAAATCTTTTCTAATATGGTAACATTCCCAGAAAACACATTTGGAAACAGCCATAGGTCCCCAGAGTAAGTCTTGCCAGATGGAAAATAGCAGCAATAACTGCCTTGCTCTAAGAAAAACTTCAAAGTCTTGATGTCTTCTTCTCTGTCTCACACAAAATTGAGAATGTGCATGCAGGAGAGTGTGAAAACCCAGTATGGGTCAGTATACCACAGAGCTTAGTTCCTTCCTGAGGAATGTCATGTATAGCACAGCGTGGCTTAGCAGAGAGATGGTGGGACAGTTCCTTATTCTTTTTCTGTTTTATTAAATGATCCTGGACACGTGGCCGGTGTCCCTTGTCTTGAGTCATCTTTCTGGATCATTCAATGGATACAGTTTTCAAAGTCCAGCCTCAAGTTAAGTGTCTCCTGAGAGGGACTCAGTACCAGTAGGCTTTCCTGCATGATTTCCATGTGGATTTAGGTCTCCTTAGGCAACATTCATAAGTAGGTCACCATAACAAGGTGCCTCCACACACCATGTGCTGATGCCATTAGACTTTCTTCTGCTGCCACCAGAAAAACAGACCTTTGTTGTGTCACGGTTTGGTGATCAGGTTTACAGCTTGTAGAGAAACTCTCCAGGAGCTACAGTGAGGTTGTGGGAGATCCCAGGGTGCCCCAAGACCCTCACCTCAGTGCCTAGGAGTGGTCCTGTTCATTCTGGGGACTTGCTCATGGGCTGAGCAGTGGAGGCCAGGAGACCCAGGCAGCTTCTGCAGGCTTGCAACCAAGCGAGATGATATCCGAGAGTGGAGCAGGCCAGGCCACGTACCAAACGCAGGCAGAGAAAAGCTCAGCAGGCAAGCTGCACACAAACAGCGCGCGCGGCAAACAAACAAACAAACAAGTCGAGCAAAGGCCGTGCAAAACAAGCCAGAAATCACCGCTCGGTGCAAAGGGTGCTTGCGCCAATGGTTTGAAGACGTGAAAGAAGTACATCTGCCTTGTCTATGGGGAAAAAGGATTGTGGCTGGACAGGGTGTAGATGGATGCATGAACAGCCATGTATGGACACTTCTAGATGGATGTGAGAGCTTCGGTGTGCAAACATGTTTGTGCAACATATGGCCATCCTGAGACGTGCCCTCTTGGCACGAGTCTCCCTCCAAACCTGCTTTACCTGGCCACATTACCCATCAAGGGGGAAAATATTTGGCCACTGGGTTGAAGAGTGAAGACCGTGAAGCTACTGTAGAGTGTCTGAGCCCCAAGTCAAAGCCCTGCATGCAACTCATTTAATCTTGGAGCGAGGCTGTGCTCCATGGCCTTAATTGCATCATAGAAGGAAGCCGTTATCATTAGCCAGATCCCAAGGTGTCCACCCCACGGTACAGGCGGGTTTGACTCTGCTGGGATAAACCATGTGGAGCTCCCCAGGGTTGCTGCGCCCTTCATACTACTTACCCATGGAAGAAGCCTGGCTTTGGGGTGAGGGGCAGGCAGCAATGGGTAGGACGTGCCTCTTGATCATGTTGCGAGGGCGGGAAGCCTGAAAGAGGAGAGCTCTGAGATCACAAAAGCCTTTTCAACATTGGGAGAGGGGAATTTTTGAAAAACACCCCGAGCAGAGGGAACGTGTGCTGTTTGGGTGTAGGACTGGATCTCCAGCACGTTCACCTCTGGCATTTGTTTTGGGCCCATCTCTGCTCCCTGGGGCCTTGGGGGCAAGCAGGAGTGCCATAACAGGGAGCTGTGAAGAGAGCGGAGCCAGCCAGCGGCAAGGATTTTGTTAGCGTTTGGAGGAGAAAACAGGGAATTTCCACACATGGAAAAATGTTCCTTTAAACTGTGATTATGTAAAAATACAAAGCCACAACTGATAATATCTCTCACTCTGGGGAATGATGGAGAGTGTTTGTTTCTTTAATTGCATTTAATACTCATGAAAGTTACCAGCTTGCCACCACTGCAAGTGAAGCTCGTTTGTTGGGTTGCAGCACGCATAACACCAGCTTCCTTTCCGTGCTCCTTCAGCAACGCATTTTGCCCTCGTTAATAAAAGACAGCTCCTAATTTGCTGCGCATGTTTGATTGCCGGTGTTTTGCCTGCAAATTGCTTCTAGAGGTGCGAACTAAAATTAGGTGTGTGATGAGTTTCTAAATGAGGACCCTTGACTAGTCAAAGGCAGGCAGACTCCCATTAGGCGGGAGCAGAGCCACGAGCCAGGCTCTGACACCTGCCCTGGGCAAGCATCCCATGTCTTAGATGGCTGCAGACATTCTTGTTGCCTCTCTGACTGGTGGTTATCTTCTTGAATCTCACTCATTTTTTGGTCTCAAATTTAACAATTAAACAATTTAACCAGGGCCTGGGTGGAATAGTATTTCCCCTGTTGATTTTGGATGTGCCACCTTGGGATTTCACTTTGATTCCTGTTCAGAAGCTCCCCATCCTCCTTCTCTTGGAATGCTTTTATCCCATCCTTTCCTGTATGCCTCCTCACTAAGGTAAATGATTTGGGTTATCATGTAAGGGAGTCATAGGGAATTCGTAGCGCAGGCAGGAGCCCGTGAAAGCTGACATGGGCTACGGTCCTGTTGCTGCTTTAATTCATCAGCATTCAAGCATGTAAAACCAGGACAGTCGCCGAGGCTGCAGCGCATGAATTACCCTTTGAAAGAAACGTGTCTCTGCGTGCTCTGACAAGCCCTTCTTTTCAAAGTGCCATTGACGAGCCTGGCTTACTAAGAGCATGGATTTAAAAAGCTCTCACTGCAAAGGTAAATTATATACTGATCCCTGTGTGGAGTTTGGTGCTGTGCCAAATAGGTGCCGAAACCTCCCAGTGAGTCATATAAATCATAGACCAAAACCCTAAGGGAGTTGGATTAATACCGGATCAATGTGAACGTGCCACAAAGTTATTTGATCGCTACAATGCTGGTATTGACTGTTATACACCTGTTATATCATTACGGATTACATCTGTTGTAAACATGCTGTTTGATGTTGCAGGCTGTGCTAACCACATGCACCATAATCACGGCTTGTAGCTGCTGTGGTGGCCTCAACATGCCTGAATGATGCTAATTTTCTTGTTGTGTGGGGTGGCCCGACAAAAGAGGTTTGTTCAGGATGAGCCTGTGCAGAGGGAGCGTGAGTACGGGGCGGGGTGGGAGTGGGGGGTGGGACACAGAGACGGGATGTGACAACAGTCTGCGATGCAATGGAGATGACTGGGGAGAAAGATGGGAATAAAAATAATACCAGACAATGACAGACACCATCTGCAGGAGGGAGTTTCCTGATTCTGGCTGAAGTTTATGACCAGGGTAAGGTCTGAAAGGATGAAAAAAATCAAATAAGAGTGGGCAAATGGCTGGACAGGCATGAGGCAGGGTTTAGCTGCAGGACAGGCTGTTTGTGATGGAAAAGAGTGAAGTGAGGCTGTTCAGCTGGGGTTTCACACCACAGTGGGGTGGTGAAGTAGACTCACTGGTGGTCCACTGCCACCACCAGCAGTAGCAGCTTCGACAATCCCTCCTTCAGCAGTGTGGGCCTGCAATTTGGGACATTCCTGGAACAATTCTGAGCTCACACCAGCGGTTCCCAAGAGAGTATCAAACCATTCCTTGCCTGGTATATTTCTGTGATCTCTGTCTTGGCAACTTAATGCTTTCTTAAGCCTGAGAGATGAGTTACCTCATGCCGGCAAGTTTCCTAATCCTCATTTTTTCCCATCTCAGACTCCAGGTTTCTCCCCCTTACACCTCTGCTTCCTGCACCAAGGAGAAGCCAAAATTTCTCCAGAAACTATCTCCACAATGTCCTGCACTGTACATGCTGATGGCAGGACTTGGAACTAACCTCTCCATCTGGTGCTGTTCTTCCCGCTTAGCATCCAACACGGTTGGGGAAGACCTGACCTAAACCTCTGCATTTATATTAGCCATGCCATGACTTCAGTGTAATGAACAATCTGCCTGTGCTTCCAGATGGTGCAGCAGGGTAGGACACCCTTCCACTTCCTATATCTAGGTGAGGGCACTGGCCAAGGGTGCATGATTATTCTGTTTCCACATAGGGACGTGCCCTCCTTGGTCCCCAGAAGCATAGTGACATTACAGTAACAGGGATCAGCCAGAGGAAGCAGGGATAAAACACTTAAAATTAGAAGTGGCATCTCAAAAATAAAAAAGCCCAAAACAAACCCAAAACCAAAACAAAAATGTTCTTTCCTTTTACATTTGCCATGGGATGGAGGTCCAGCCAATATCTATAATTCAACCCTTTCTCTCCTTTTGCATCTTACCTGTTTGTTGTTTTGTTTTGGTGGCCTTTTTTTTTTTTTCCCTAGCAACATCCCAGGGCTAACCCAACACCAGCTGGAAAACTCATAAAGACTTGGGGAAGAAGGCAATGCAGGAGATATTCCTCAAATATTTCAAAACATTTGGTTCATAATTTTTAACCAGTCCCTAAAACTTATTTACCTGAAACTGCAGAAGAAAGATAATGCCAAGAGCTTGGAAGGATGAAAAGTCAGTACCATTTTTCAGTCTCCTCCTGGAGGGACCTAGGATTGTGCTGGCTGCCTGACATGTGGCCATTCCAAGGCTGTGCTGTAAACAGGATGCCTGAGACTTTCTGCCCATCTCTGCTCCACACTGACCCTGTCCCGGGATAGTGCTGACAGTCAGAAGTAGCCTCTGTGTCACACTCTCCTCCTTTGTGTGCAGAGGTCAGTTCAGTGATGTTACTTATTGGGGGCTAGAAATACAGAGAACAAAAGCGATGTTTTGGAAGAGGCAGTTGAAGAGAGAAAAGGACACATGGACAGGGGCTGACCAGGGGAAAGATCCTGGGCTGGCAGAAGCCTGGGGCTCAGGGCAAGCTGAACTGTCTGAAATACCATGTTCAAGATAGGAGGAATGAGAGATGAAGAGGATGAAAGTCCTTCTCTTACCCCAACCCCTACAGATGGCTTAATGGCGGAGGAAGGCAGAGCTCTGATTAGGTGGAAAATGCTGAAAAACCCCACCAGCTATGAAGAAGAGCACATCAGCTGTCACGCCACCCCAGGTAAGCATGAGCCAGGGTTGAGGATGGCTTTGAGAGCTGTGGTGTGCACACCCGGCTGGGAGCATGTTGGACCATGTGTTGCTGGGTTTCCTGCCACCCCTCTGTTCACCTCCTCCTGCAACCTTTTCCAATGCATCAAGAGCGTATGCATGAGTCTGGGTTGTCTTTTCTGAACTTTACCTGGGAACTCCCAGTAAAAAAATGCGCTACAACTGTTGTGATGCCCTGGAAGTGCCATCAGAGCCCTTCAACCTGTGACAAGGTTTTCCACCAAACATTGTTTCCCCAAAACAACAAAGTTGGCAGGTTTTGGCTTTTACCCAGCATCAGCCCAATGGGTACAACACCCAAAGCCTGCACTTTTAATTTGCCTTGCTGTCATCAAGGAGGAAAGTGGGGAGCAGGGTGTCCCAGATTTTGGGTTGGAATACAAGGCTTTGAGGAAGTATCACCCTGGTGAGCCCAGTGGCACCTTCACTTCTGCCCTTGTCCTGAGCTGCTCATGCAAGGCAGATACTTGAGGCATGTCCACCTTAGTCGTGTGCACGATTAAGGCAGTTTGGAGGCCGTTGGCGCGGGCAGCGAAGGCAGAGCATTGCAGAGAGAGCTGCAGCAGCAGAACCATCCCCACTTCAGGGGTCACCTGCATCTCTCCTGGACCAGTCTCTGGGCTCAGTCCATTCCTTCCTGGGTCGCCAGCCAAGTGCTGCACCGGGGAAGTTAAGTCATGACCAGGGGTTACCAAAGCAATGATCACAACAATCTGGCTGCGTCAGTGTGACGTTCAGCTTTCATCACCCAGCAGTGTATTACCCGAGGACAAACTGACCCATCGAGCAACCTCTGTTTTTTTTCCTGCTTGTTTGGGCAGTGCAGAAATACTTGAAGACATATTCCCAAGGTGCTCTGGGCTCTTCCTCATGCCAGGTCCTCACGGTATTGATGTGAACTACCCACACAGAGCAGGTGTACAGTTTAACTGCTCCATGCCAGGAAGGGCATAGATGGGATCTCACTTTCTGAGAGCCCTAACTCACACTTTGGAGCAGCAGCATCCTTCTTACATGCTGAGACCTTACCACAGAGCTCTTCATACACCCTGGCAACCCAGCAGCCTTTCCCTGTCCACCACCTTATTTCCACCCTTTAGGTACCTGGGCTCTCCATGTGCTGCAAATATGACCATGGCCCAAAAACCCACATTCCTATCCCCCTGTCCTCCCTCTCCCCTACATCTTGCCCCCCTCCCCCCACCTAGGGATGAATGAGATGTTCGTTGTGGCTGCAATATATCATTCTTACTATTTGTTATGAGGTTTTAATGAGTGCGGAAGATTAGGATGTTTGCAACAGCGTAACAATAAAATACATATCTCGCTCATTCCTTGCCAAAAAGTACTTACAAATAATAAAAGTGAGGCTAGCTGAATGCATAAATCTCCTTTCACAAGCCCCCACCCACTGTGCAATAATTAGTACAAAGTGCAGTGCTAATAGATCATCTTACTTGTGTGGGAAACTTGACATTATGCTTTGTTTATATTATCCCTTTGGCAAGAATCTGCATGGCAAATCCTGGCAGCCAGCAAACAAGAGGCTCTCAAGGAAGGTTTCCAGACTGTCGTGCAGAAAAGCAAGCCGCAGGATTGCGTGCTGGTCAGGATGCCGAAACCAGCTGGGGAGCTGAAGCGTTAGATCCAGCTTTTATGGAGTTGAGCTACCAAGTTTCCAGCTGACTAGGAGCAACATCCTGCGACTGATTTGCAAAGGGCTGTTCCCACCCCAGCCACAACAAATCAGTGTGAACCTTGGCTTCAGGATGGTGCCCTTTGCTTAATTATATATTCAGGGCCCAATTTACCGCCTAGGCCTCCTAATGGGAACAGACGGGGTCGCCCAGACTTGAGACAGGCACCGAATACGGCCCCTGCAGTCTCTGGCTGTTTAAGTAGAGGGTTTTCAGCCAGTGCCCAAATAGCTCTAGCTTCCAAGACCCTTCTCCTCCACTCAACCCCTGCAGACACCTTGGCTGACGTGGGAATCACCTCCACTGGGACATCTGGCACTGTCCCATGGTCGAGGGTGGCTGCAGTACAACTTGTCCAGTCAAGAGGGGTCTCAAAATGCAGGTAGGTAGGTACAAGGCTCTCTGATGACTAAAATGAGCTCTTGGTCAATGTGCTACGTAGAAAGACAGCCCTCACTCCCCATGCCTATGGCTCTTCATCCAACCCCCTCTCTCTTGTTGGGCTCAAGTCCCTTCCTTTTGCTTGTTCCTCCATCCCAGGGAGCAGTGGAAAAAACAGAGTCCAGTGCTCAGGAGGTAGAGATGCATCCTGCCTGGTGAATCACAAGCCATTAGCACCAGAGGTCCAGGTATATTCACAGGAGGGCACATTCTATGGAGGAAAAAAAAGGGTTTCTTGCCACTTGAGAGGTTGAGGAGGGGAAGCTTTCCTTTTTTTCCTTGAGAAACTTGGGAGTAACCTACAAGCTGGCTATTTTGGAAGTTCAGGGAGGCAGTGCCACCAGACTGGACCTTATCCTAAGGGCTTATCCCAGCAGTGACAGCGAAGTGTTTGCAAAGACCTTACAGCCTCCCACTCAGCACCTTCCTCTATTGAGAGTCTCCCCAGACTTGTTTCCAGTGCTCCCCAGGAACCTTTTTCCTTTATGCTGTGGAGCTGGGCAATAACAGAAAGCCAACAATGCCAAGCTACAAGTTTCCATGTGGGCTTTTCTTCTGCTGCCTCAAGAAGCGCCTGCACAACGTGCTCCATCGGGTCTCTTCAGCAGCATCTACCCCCAACTCAAGCTGACGTTGGGGTGTGCCGAGCATGGTGTCCTCAATACCTTCCCTCCCCTTTCTTCCTAAGGGCATTTGGAAGGACTATCCTGTGAGATAGACCAATCTGCTAGACAAGCCCCAGCAGCCTGCATAGCGGCAGGTGTGGTCCTGACTCCACCTTCAAACAGGCTTTAGCCATGCACATCCAGATTCACTCCTGTTCCAGCAAAGTCTTGGCATGTGCTTGGTTCCCCACTTCCCTGCTGGACCCCTCCTCACTACGTTCCACCCACTGTTCTTGCTCAAGGCTGGCCTTCCAAATGCACTGAGGTTGTCCTGCTTTGTGTCTGGGGAATGGAGGCAAAGTGTCTTATCCAAACGGAGAGTGATTCAGCCTGGGAAACATGCAGTGGAGTCGCCCAGTGCAGGCTGCCCTCTGCCTTTCTCCTCCAGGTCTGTGGTGAAATCACTGGGAAAGGGAGCAGGTTTTTGCCTATGGGCCCAGTGGACATGTTCATTTGCAAATTTATAACCTGCCTGTTTGTTTTAATTTGGGTGTGCATTCTCCCATGGGTTCACAGCAGTGTACTGTTGGAAGAAACCTGGAACCAATTCCCTGGCTTTGCATGGTATTTTTAAAGCTTTAAAAGAAGACTTGGCAACTCTGGTCCAACATGGGCATGACAAAATTTCACTTTGTAAAGCACTGGCCAACTGGGAAGAGTATTGCAAACACATGCTCTTCCACACCAGACCCAGCTTGCTAGAACCACTTCGATACGCTTATTTTCTTTATGCTGGCGGGCTCAGGGAATCCTGGTAACGTGCGAGTAATCCAGAACAAAGTGTGAAGTACAGAGGCAGCATCACTGTGCTGACGAGACTGGTTCAGGCAGGAGGAACTGGGCAGAGCCCTGACATTTCGGTGACTGGCGAGGTTATTTGAGGGGAAAGCGCTGGGAGCCTGGCGTCCAGCAGCCAGGGCCAGCAGCAACCTCTCCCTCTACCCTTGTTGACTCCGCTGGCTCAGGACAATGGCAAATGGGCTGAAACATTGACAGTTTCCCCACAGACACTTCCCAGAGTTACTAAAATTAACCTTTTTATTCCCCCCCACTGGAGAAATATAAAGCTTTTACTTCCTTTAACCTCTCTTTCCCACCCAGTGGGCAAAGAGTTTGTCAGATCTACAGTTAAAATAATATATTAAGGGTTTCCAATGGTGCAAGTCAAACTTCACATTTCCTAATGATTCCAGATGCCTTTTTTGTCCTTAGACATTTCGAGTTAAACCTCTATGAAACTGACCTTTTGGCTTGTCAGTCTCTGTAAGGACCCCAGAGATGAAACACTTCTTTCAGTCTGTCACTACTGTCTGTAGACCACGCCCCCTCCCCCCTTATTCCCCCTCCTCTATTTTATCAGCAAGAACCCATAATTGAGCCCCTTGACAATAGCAGGACTGTGCATTTCTTTGTCAACAACAATGGGCCGTCCAAGTTCATTACTGGAGATTGTTTAAAAATTGATTCATGGGCCAGTAGTAGTAGCTTATTATACAGCATAAGTGACAGTGTGATCTGGAAGGAGGCCGAGTCATTCTTGACCAGTCATGTCCAATTAGAAAGAACATTGCACACATTCCTGTTGGAGCCACATTAATGAATTAGTCCTACCACAAACTGAGAGAAGCTTGCAGGACCCTAATACCTTTTGTTCTTAAGGATAATTCAGTAATTTATAAAGAGAACAGTGTGGAGCACATTAGCGAAAGAATAGTAATCTCAGGATTCAGACAGTACTTACGCTTGTCCTTTCTTTCATTGCTAGGGGAGAAACTTTTCCAGGTTTCTGCTGAGCTCCGTTCCCTTCGAGCTTTGTGTTTCCCTGTACAGCACACACCTCCGGTAGCCACCCCTGCAGCTCCCAGGTCTGTGGTTGCAGTGCTAGTATTGACCAGGGCTCTGAGGGCCCATGTGCACCTGAACTTGGACCAACACCTAGCATCCAGGCTCTGCTTCTCAGGAAGACAGAACAGCCCAAGCACAAGGTATAACGTCATCATGCCAAAGTCACATCCGGGTGCATTAATATATTTTGGTGCTTCCTCCTTGCTCTGCAATTAGGCACAGGTGTCACTCCACTCTGTTGGTAGAGTTACATTTGGCTGACACCCTGAAAAAAAGAAGAGAGGACCATTCAAGGCACGATTTTCAAGATTAGAAGTTTGGAATCGGTGTTTAAGCTCTTAAATCACAAAGCTGATTTTTAGGCAAACCAAAAATCAATTTAAATTGCAGGGAGCAGCTCCCTGGGACTGGGAGACTTCAGTGAATTTGGAACATCAGACACCCAGCGTTGAGGAGAGCTTGTGTGTGTAAAGTCCTTGCAAAGGCTGTGTTAGGCGAAAAGATGGAAAGAGGTGGATGTGTCCAGCTTGCCAGGTGCTGGTGAAGTCCATGAGTGGAAGGTAGGAATGCTATCAGCTGATAACTGTAGCATGCTGAGGAATTTCTTGTATAAGTACAAGAAAATTCAATTCATGGATTAAATAATTTCAGCAGAAAACACTTCTATTTGCCATGGGAACTGCAAAAAGAGCGAAACGGAAATAGTATAAACTCCTGACCAAGAGAAGGTTCGCAATCTTCTCTGTTACAAAATCAGCTCCCAAGAGGAACCCCCCTTCCCAGGGATGTTTAGAAGTTAACTGCACAAAACACAGTTTGGTGCTACCTACTCAGTGGATGTGATCGCAAGCAGTTACTGCAGCCACTTTCTTCTCATATATAACAATTTTTGACATGGAGCAGATTCTGGCTATTGCTCAGTAAATGTTCTTCGTTAAGGACCATAGAAACCCATTCTTGTCCTTAAATAGCATTAGTTGTAATATAAGTAGTAGCAATACAGTAATGTCATCTTCCTAATGACATAATAATAATATTTGAACTTATAAAATCCACCTGAGCAGATGAAAAATAAGTAATTTGAAGACAGCAATACCAAGCTATGATATTTTAATAAGAACTGTTATTTATCATCAAGCTGTTCTTGTTGTGGTTGTAATGTTCATATACTTCACTCAACAGCCTGTGAAATTTTAATGTTTACAGCTTCAAAAGACCTGTGAATTTCTGTAGCTAGTAATCATTGATCTCCATTCTCCCTGTCTGTGGAAGGTTTTAAAAATATGCAGTTCACAATATATACTACATCACGCCTGTCTAGGTCATGCAGTTTTAACTTTGTGTAAGCAGAAATGTAGTGAATGTAGATATGCAAATGATTGTTACATATGCCAGTATCTCAAAACCCAGAAGAAATAACATATAATTTGCCTCTAAACTTAACACAGTCACAATGAAAAATGTATATAGTTAAAAGATCATTGATGAGTCATGCTACTAAAACGTGTTTATATCTGAGTGGAGCCTGTATCATTCTAAGGATAGCTAAATACACATTTGCTTTTGAATGACTACGAATAGTCATTGGAAAACAGAGATTCCACTCTGCATTCAGTACTACACCATTAGTGTAGTCTGAAAATGGGAGAGCATAAAAACACACATACCTTCATAGTAGAGGACTAAATACACACACATAGAATCATAGAATCA
>NW_010252065.1:5432-9093 GCF_000690775.1 Eurypyga helias | reverse complement strand
TATTTCGACAGGGTGTTAATCCAATAATAAAAAATAATAATAACTAAAAAAAAGGAACCAGCTACGCCAAGATACAATCTAATTTTGTCTTTTTAATACTCCGGCTATCAGTCCCCAGCGATCGCCGAGTACTCTTCAAAGAAAACAAAGAGCATTGATTCTCTTCCTTCCCCTGAACTGCAGTTTCTTAATAATATCAGGTGAAGATTTATTTTCTAGGGATCAAAGCAAATCAAGCAGGGCAAAACCTTTAATTCAGAGAGTCTCTCTCCCCCGTTTGCAGTCTGCTGGCATATTTCAGAGCGAAACTGTGCAACTGTTTCTGCAAAGGGGCTGTGACGGCGAAGTGTTGCGCCGCAGACTTCGCAGGCAACCAGCACGCGGGGCTGATTGACTGACAGGATAAATACGGTATTCCGGCAAATTGATGTTTCTCTGGCAATCTATGATATTTTGCCAGCATAACAAGAAACTAATAGATATTATAGATCTTCTCTTCCTGTTTTTTTTTTTTCCCCGACAGCCATTCAAGTGCAAAATGTAATTGTTGAGGCTATGAAAATAGATCCATAAACTCAACAGCACTGGAGTCCTCATTAAAAGTGCCCGGCTTGTTTTCTGTACATTCCTGGAGTCCCACGCGCTCCGCTGCTATTAGGCACTTGGCTGTGACCAGTTTGATGTAATAATTAGGAACTGACTTGTTATAACTGACAAGACAGCTCTGATGTCAGCGGGACTTATAAACACTGTGTCACACCGGTTTATTATTTTTACTACATTTACTCATAATTTAAAAATAGCAGCCAGTCTATTCTTTCTTGGGGAGTTTATTCAGGTCCAACGCAGCTATAACAGGCTCTTCTTTGAGAGCTGGCGATGAAGCATGAGAGACAGCTCCTCTCTTCTGAACTCATTCATCTCAATCAGCAATCTTTCAACCAAAAAGGGGGGAAAGGGAGATGATAACACAGCGATGTGAAGCCCCCGAACACGGATCAATGCATCGCTTAACCTGGAGTTTCTGGGCTTTGGTAGCTGAGCTTTGTGAGAAAGCAAATCCTAACCGTGCTGTTGAAGCAAACATCCCTAAATTGTGGAAGAAAAGTTGGGGAATCAAATAGAAAGGGAATTATCCAGAGCTATATTTCTGTTCTGGATATGTGCCTCCCACCTTCTCTTACAAGATCTCCCTCCTGGGTCTAATGCTGAGAGAGGATTTTGTTTGGTTTTTTGGTTTGTTTTGGTTTGGGTTTGGTTTTTTTTTTAGTTGTCATTTTGTTTTGTAATTACTTAAGATTTTTATAGCTCTACTGGAAAGACGACAAAATTGCAGAAATGTTGCTCTAACCTGAAATGAATACTGGGAAGGTCACTACTCTTTGTATTACGTGAACCTTAAATGTTATTAGGACTTTAAATTGTTTTTTATTAAATGTTATTGTTCAGATAAATCATATGTGGGGACGCTGGACGAAGTATCTGTCTCCCCAGCTGTCTTATTTATTTGCTTATCCTTTAAAGACTATCAATTTGTCTGTCTGTCCCTGCTCTGTGTCTGCATATTCTCCATTTTCTAATGACCTAAAGCTGCTTCTTGATATCATTTGAAGACCCATTAGAGATCTTGTTGTCCGGCTGCTGCTACAAACCAGGTACTTAAACAGGGCATCTTCCGAACAGCAGAAGAGCCATAAGCATCTTGCTATGGATTTCTTTTTATTAAAGTTGTATATCTCCCTTTTACAAAAACCTGGCTTGGGAAGCCCAGCTGAGGGCTCTGTCTCCTGGGGGACCCCTGTTTCACAAGTCTGGTTGCTCCAACTGTTCCTCCCTTGCTCCCACCTAATTTGTCTTTCCACTTGTTGCAGGTGCAGCCTGCTAATGAACTCTCCCTTTGCCCTGGCCATGAAAGAAAGAGAAGACCTCAGGTAGCCGCATGGCTTGCAGCTGAAGGCTTGGGGAACTGGATGCTCAGCTGCCAAGAGGCAGAGTCAGACAGAAATCCTCGCCTGTGAGTGCCTGGCCACCACTGCAAGACGTGGAGGGAGAAGCAGCAAGGCCAGTGCTGCTCCTGTCAACCCACTGACCACCCAGTATCCTACTGGGACCATTGCGGATGCTGCCACCCAATGTATTCATGTTGACAAAACCATCCCTTGGGAGAAAGGAATTTTAGCTCCA
Source organism: Eurypyga helias (assembly GCF_000690775.1). Classification (NCBI taxonomy): domain Eukaryota; kingdom Metazoa; phylum Chordata; class Aves; order Eurypygiformes; family Eurypygidae; genus Eurypyga; species Eurypyga helias. The sequence continues at coordinate 6,909 of NW_010252065.1, read as the reverse complement.
AAGAGTCTCTCTTGTCAGGATTGTACTGAAGACCAGATGCTGTATTTATTTTATGTATTAATGTTCAAAAGCCCTAGTAATTATTTAAGGCAGACTGCAGTTTAAGGCACTTTCCACAGCGACGCATTTGTGGCAGACAAGAAGGAAAACCTGATCCAGCACCATCTCACGGCCTCTCCAATTTACTCCTATCAAATTTCATCAGCGATTCAGAACTTGATCTTTCTATTGATTGACTGGAGTCACCTCTAGATATTTTCATGCTGATTTGGAAACCCTTTCCTACAATAAAAAGGGGAAAAAATGAGGTTAAGGAAGACTTTTGGCCACTGATGAGCAACTCCGGCCAAAACTTTCCCAGTGAAGTGATTTGCAAAGTTGGCTTCTGTGCCAAGAGAAGCTTTCCATATCCAAATACAGCACGCAGAGTGGGATCACTCCTGTTACCAACTGGATCTCCTTAGACCGGATCATTTTTAGATGAGGAGTTTCCATGCTGATCCCGAGAGCAACCCCTAGCCCAGTAGCTGCCTCCGTCGGGACTCTCGGCACTGCCCTCGCCCAGGGACCCCGCACTTGGCCGCAGCTGCCATGCTCTACCTGGTTGCTCTCCTCTTGCACTCTCTCCCCTTGGCCATGGGACAGTATGACATTTGCAAGTCCTGGGTGACCACGGACGATGGCCCGTCATGGGAGTTTTATGCTTGTCAACCCAAGGCCATGCGGATGAAGGATTACGTGACAGTACGGGTGGATCCGGCAGGAATCACCTGTGGGGACCCGCCGGAGCGGTTCTGCACCCATGTAAGTGTTTCCCTCCTTGTCTGATAGGTTGTGACGGGTTCTGCTTGCAGGTGGCCGGAGGCAGCGTCCTGCCGAGATGCCGCTCTAAGGACATTTGGGTTCAGGGTGGCAGCGTTGGCTGCTGCCTTGAGCTCTCGGTCTCCTGGTCTGCAAAATGGGGAGAAGGTGTCCCACCCATCCCAGTGCTGTGCTGATGAGAGGTCAGCCCTAGAGCAGGGACGGTGCCGGCATGCTGAGGGGAGCTGGGGAGGGCTGAGCACGTCCTGCTCTGGGGTGGTAAGGTCTGGGTTTTGGAAAAACTCTGCCCCCAGCGAGCACGCAGCCTGGGCTGCTCTCAGTACATCCCTCTGCTTGCGAAGAGGGATGGGATGTGTGGGGTGTGCTCGCCGGTCCCGTCTCAAAGGGATGCGCCAGCACCAGATTTGTGTCAGAGGTGGGCGCATCGTGTCGGTGTGAGAGTGAGGGGCGGCTGGGGGAGGCCAGCGTGGCCCCGCACACCGGCAGCTCGGGCGGTCAGTCTGACAGCCGTGAGTTCCCTTGGAAGTGCACCGCTCCCTCTCTTCTAGCCTCCACATGAAAAGACTCTCTGGACAGACACTTGCCCTTGTAGTTAAAATCTTTAACTTATTTTCTCTTTAATATTAATCATTGCATTTCATTCCGTGCGCCACAA
>NW_010252065.1:296-5401 GCF_000690775.1 Eurypyga helias | reverse complement strand
AGCAGGAACATTTGATTTATAATTCACAAGGCTTTACATTGTTAAAAAGAGTTCGGGGGTCAGAGCAAAGAGCAAAACAGCGTGGCTGTACCATCCCCTCCCCAGCATCCTGCAGCAGTGGTCTGAGCACACCCTTACGGCACAGCGACCAAGCCGGTCGGTGCTGACGGGGTTTCTGCTGGGGAGAGCACTGGGCGAGGAGTATTCTAGCCTATTGCCTGTCATGGGGAGGGGACTTCTCCCTCTGTATCAGCGGAAGAGGGGACAAGAGACCCAGTTTCTACTGCCAGCATTACCCAGCCTCAGAGACCCCAGGCCTCCATCCCACACCTGGAAAGCGCACGCACACATAGAAACCCCCTGGGCCCAACCAGCTCAGCGCATCTCTTGAAAATCCAAGAGAAAAATGCTGCTTTGATCCCAGGAGATGCCAAACATTTATGACCATCAGAACATGCTGTCACTTGGAGAATTTACCCAATTCTCCCCATCCTGAGGGGTCTCATTACTACCAAGGAAGATATTTTCACTAATTCCTGATAATTAGCCGCTTTTCCTTGAAGAGAAAGATTAAGTCAAAGGTTGCAAATACAACAGTTAACTATTGAGGGGTCAGTCTGGATTGCCATTGGTCTGCCCGGCTGCAGAAGGATTAAACGGCGAACACCCGATTGCTTTCTGCGACGGTCACTGCAGCTGCTGGCAGACGCTTTCTGGCTGAGGATGCTCCAGCCTCCAGTTCCACTGACCTCCAAGGAAGCAAAAGACACAAACTGCAACCAGCTCTCTACATCTCTTGATTCAGTCAATACCGAGCTAAAATCTTTCTATTCTGGGCGCCGGCAGTACTTCCTCGTGGCTTACGCCTGCCATGTGCTGTAACACTTGCAAACGCAGTGCACAGCCTTGAATGGGAGTTACACAAACGCAAAACGCGGATTTGCCTTCCTGTCCCTGCCTCACCCCACGTGCGCCTGGCCCAGCATTCAGCTCCTGAAACAGCATTCATGGCAACATCCCCCTGCAACTCCCTAATGGAGAATCAGACTCAGAACAGGAGTAATATATTCTAAGTTATTTTTTAGATTTTTGGGATAGGTTTATGAAATCCCACTGTATTCATGGCCCTTTCCTTTTTTTGTCCAAGGCCAGGCTGGATGAGGCTTGGAGCAACCTGGTCTGGTGGAAGGAGTCCCTGCCTGTGGCAGGGAGTTGGAACTGGGTCCTTTAAGGTCCCTCCCAACCCAAACCAGTCTGTGAATCTGGGCAAGGAGCCCACCCAGCACCTAGAGCACAGAGCAGGAGGTGGCTGGAGGAGAGACCCAGGCTCTAGTCCAGCCGAAGGACGTGAGCGGTGTGTGCTGGGAGGCCATCACGGTGCATTTTCACGGCCTCTGTCACGGAGAATGACACGTGGCCGTTTGCTGCTGAGCATCCCCTTATGGTCAGTAGAAAGTAGAACCAGCCCCCTCCATCGCTGGCCCTGGGGGGTGACTTGACACCTATTGACGTGCGGGGAGAGGCGAGCAGGGCCCGCGGAGGATGCGAGCGGAGTTTTGCTACCTCTGCGCAAAGGAAGCGCTGCAGGAAAATCAATGTCGCTGCCCACCGATCGTTACAACCTCTGAGCCCCGGCCCTCGGTGCGAGAGGGGAGGGTTGGCAGATCGCGTGAACCTTGCGCAGCTCCTTCCCTGCCAACCCCCTCAGACGCCTTTCCGTGTCCTGTTACCCTTTCTCTTCAGGTTTTAATTATTTTTATGTAACAGGTGGGTTCCCTAGGAGCATGGCTTTCCAGCAGAGAAGTTCTTACGGTCACTATATTGCTTTCTTAGGTGTCTTTCAAAACAGCAGGGTACTGTCCGTGCCGTTAAACGAACGCTACTCAGAATTAAGCACAGCCTGGCAGGATGCCTGAACTGCGCCGACAACCAACATCAGAATTAAAGACACACAAACATCCCTGCGTGGTTAGGGCAGCCAGACAAGAGGGAGCTGGACGGCGTCCCTGTGCGGGGCACGCGGTGGGCAGGCAGAGGAGCAGGGTCCTGGTGAAAGTCAGGACCCCGTAAGACAGCGGGTGTTTCCTGGGAGGCCGTACGGGATGGAGGAGGTGTCGCGCAGCCTGCGGGATTGCACGCTGCCATTCTAACAACTTGGAGCAGCACTCATAAAGTTCTGCAAAAGGAGGTGTCTGGGGAATTATTTTAAGGATTGTCTTTCCTGTTTAGAGCAATTTGAGTCACATCTGGCTGCTCCCTTCTGGTTGGGAAGCATCTTTCTGCTTCTTGAAGTCGGGGGTTTTGCTTTTTTCACAGTTTCTAAACCTTCCCCTATTCTTGTCTGTGACTTTCTGGCAGGGTCACCTCAAAATGAATTGTACTTTCCCTCCTGGCAGGGCAGGGGGAGTGGTGGGAGGAGGAAGACAAATGGATAAGTAAATAAAAGCCTGAATGAACCTAAAAGCGTGGCTGAAGACTAATAGGGAACAGACCTTTTAACCAGGGTTGTCGAGGGAAGGGTGAAGCCTCGCACTCAGGGCTTGGCAGAGCGTGGTTAAACGCGGGGGGTTTGCAGGACAGGCACGGCTGCAGAACCGCAGGGCTGCACGGGCTGCGTGGGGCAGAGGGGAGATGCAGCGTTACTTCGCCCTCCCACCCTCCCGGGGAGGAGGAGGATGGCACAGCTGGCAGGGTGCTCCTAGGTGTTGAGATACTCTGAGATGCTGAGGCACTCGGATACCAAGCTGAGACCTTTGAGAACTTGGGTGTTTTGGACACCTGATTAAAAAAAAATAAAAGGCAGGATTTGTGGGCAATCTACAGAGTTTTGCAGCTCAAGGGGTTTACAAACCATCCTAGCAAAAGGCGGGTGGGCATAAGAGAGGTGTCCAGAGCAGACTGCCTGCGAGCTGGTGGCCATCACGTAGTGGCTTTGCTGCTCCCTGACACCACGCTGAGAGCTCCCAGCACCCGGCCGGCGGCACCGGCAGCCCAGCTCGCCGCCACGGTAGGAGCCTTTTTTTTCCCCAGAGGTGTCAAGAGTATTTCTTCTTCAGACACTGCTCTTTGATGCAGGGCCGAGCTCTTAGTCCATATTGATGGGTCAGGGGTATTTTATTGGCGTCAGCATTGTTTCATCAGCTAATAGAGCTTGTTGATTTTGGCACGGGTACATGGAAGGAAAAGGCTTTATTTATTCATTACACATTCAGCCAAATTTGATGTTTAGTTTAATTCTTAGCTAAACTTTTTTGAATGACATGTAGTTATAAGGCTTGTAGTAAAGAACTATTTCTCTTAGTAGACCAGGCAGTAAAACTGGAAAAAGCAGACAAACTTTTGGGCACACAAACCTTTTTCTCTACATTCTTAGCCCATCTCATACAACTCTCCCCAACCATAACTTCATACCCCTGTTTAGGTGCAAAGAAAGGATTGTAGGGGTGGGGAGGGGATGATTGAAACTAAAATCAAAGTCCTTAAAGTAAGAAGGAAAATGGAATTTCTCCAGAGATGCTCTTCCAAAAGCATTTCTAAATACACAGCATGATCTGGTGGTTAAAGGATGGATTCATCACTTCTGGTACCCCAAGTAGAGACAAAACCCACAGCCCTTCCCCAGCCCGAGGGGTGCCCACGCTACCCCTGTGCCTTGGTGCAGGTAGAAGAACCGGGGCGGTCAAAGACTGGATTGAGGGGTCCTCAGCCCTGCCCCAGGGTGCAAGGGCAGCCTTTGGGCTGAGCAGAGCCCGTGTACGAGTCAAACGAAAAATCCTTTCCAAGGAAAGTGGATGTTCTCTGTCTTCCTTGAATAAATCAGCACTACCCACTCCTGACTTCAAACCCATCCTTGGCCTTAGCAGAGAGCTGGGAGGCAGAACTCTCCTTGCCCTTCCTTAAGGGACCCGTATGTCATTGGAGACAATTACTTTGCCTTTATGCCAAAATTCAGCAGCGCCAGAAATCCACTCTCTGCTGTCAAATTGCCCATGACACCTCGGTCAGGGTTGTGGGGACAGGAAGCCGCATCTTTCTTTTCGCATCGGTAAAGTGCTAGGAGACCCCCTTCCCCCTTGAGCCCACCAATACATTAAATTAACACCTGGAAAATACTCCCCTTTCCTTTGAGGAGAGCCTGGAAACAGCAACTGCTACCATCTCCATCCGGATGAAGGTTTCCTAATCCACCCCTCACACCCGTAGTGGCATTGCTTTCGAGCGTGGGAGAGAGAGCTGAGGCCTTTTGGTTTTGTCCCACACGTAGTCACTCCTCAGCACCAGGGCTGCTGCAGAGAGCACCGTGGGAAGTCAGGATCAACAGCTCCCTGCCCCTGGGGCCAGACCCTTGGGTTGCATGTTATTAGCTGCTCAGCAAATTACATGTTACTCTGCTCCTACCACAGAGGTTACTCCGGAGTGCGGCAGGATCGCGGTGTTGTAAAAGCAGAGGCTTTACAGAAAATTAAATAATACAATTCAGCTTTAAATTAGAGAGTGCTGAGCAAACAGGATTTTCCCTCATGGTCCTTAGCACTTTCCTTAAATGCTCAGTTCAGGATTCATCTTCTTGTAAAGCGGGATGCTGCTCCCCTAACAAGGATCATTTCCATTTGCTGATGGAAAAGACACGGTGATAAAAATCAAGCTGTCACGCAGATTTAATTGGTACAGTGAACAGAAAGTTTACCCCCATCTTGAAAGAGATGGGGAAGAGTAAACTGCTTTTAAGAAAAGCTTTGCTCTTCAAAGGGAACAGCATCCAGATGGGAAAAGCTGGAGAGAACTGACTCCAAAGACTTGCTGGGGAGCATGGCCAGAGCTGGGAGAGCAGCTCTCACACTCACTCATATGCCAGCTCCATGTGTAAGTTTTCCATAGGCAACTTTTGAAGCTGAAGGGATTCAGGGAAATCCTTCCTATTTTTTTTTTAATCCTTATTTTATTCTATAGCATAGATACAACCTCCCATTAAACTTCAAAGGGAGTTCTCCCTGCAGACACCACTGCCTGAACGGGAAGGAGCACCCTCCTACCACACTCTGGTTTCCCTAAGTGAAAGTCCAGGTTTAGCCTTAGTTGAGCCTGAATACCAGTTTCAGACCCCA
>NW_010252065.1:0-206 GCF_000690775.1 Eurypyga helias | reverse complement strand
CCCCCCCCCTCGTCTCCCCCCCCGCAGCACAACAAAAAGCCACTGAGCCACAGTCAGTGGGAGCAGTTCACTGATCCCTCTGAAAATCGCCTCTGCAAAGTGACCCGAACTGCTTTGCTTCCCGCTCCCGCAGCGGCTGCGGGGCCGGGCGCTGGGCTGCAGCGTTGCACGCTCAGGGCTTGGCTGCAGCGCTGCACGCTCAGGGC
>NW_010252064.1:0-15947 GCF_000690775.1 Eurypyga helias | reverse complement strand
GTTGAGTCAAATGTCTTTGTTTCACTATTCACTTTGGGAAAGTAGCTCTCTTCTTAGGGGTTTTCACTTAAAAACTGGGAGGGCCCTGCCTGAGTCGGCATGAACTAGATAGACTGCCAAGGCAAAGTACGCAGGGAGAACATGCGGTGCAAACTGGTTCTCTTTGGGCACGCTAGCTCTCCTCCCTGGAGTTTTCAGCAACAGCGGCGAGAGAGCCCCGCTGACGCTGCATGAGCTAGCCTCCCCAGACCATGCAAGACGGAGGAGTGACTTTGGTGCCAGCTGTTGCATTTTGGGCAGAAGAGTTGCCCTATCCATTTTTCCTGGGGCAGAGTAGGGGGCCTCCTTACATTTAAGGTTACAGGCAATGCAGAGAGATGCCTGGGATTGTATGAGCTAGTCTGCCACAGCCAAGCAGGAAGAAGGATCAACATCTTCAGTTGTAGGCTTCTTTCTGTTCAGCAGAACGGCTCGCTTCTTGGGCGTTCGTGGGTAGAGGCGGGTGAGTGGTTCTGCCAGAGTTCGCATGACCCCCCCTGCCAAGGCAAAGTAAGAAAGATTAAGACAGTTGTTCCAAGCTATTTCTGCTAAGGCAGACTAGCTCGCCGCTTAGGAGTTTATGGGGATATCCAGCTCAGTGTCTTGCCTCGTGCCGCTTGGGAGTTCGGCAACTAGACAGGCAAGGCAGAGGAAGCAGGAGCAGCAACTCGCTCCAAGCTATTTCTTTCTCTTGGCGCATACTAGCTCGCAGGAGTTTTCAGTTAGCTACTTTGCCAACACAGAAAGGGCTGGGATTGAAGCTGTTGTTTATTCTTCCTTTGCCTTGGCAGATTACTATATGTCCTATCAGACAGGGAGATTATCAGCACAGAAGTTCCTCCTCCTTCTTCCTTTGCTTTGGCCGACTAGTTAATGCCCATCAGGTAGGGCTGTCTCCTGGTGCTAACTGCAAACTCCTAAGAGATCAGCTAGTCTGTCCAAATAGAAATAGCTAGGATCAAAGCTATGGATCCTTCTTCCTTTGTCTCCACAGAGTAGTACATGCCACATCAGGTAGGTGTCTCTCCAGGCTGTAACCAAAACTCTTAAAAGGCTAGCTACTCTTCCCATACAGAAATAGCTATGACCAAAGTTGCTGCAAGGAAGAAGGAGCAATAACTTTGGTCCTAGCTGTTTCTGTTTGGGCAGACTAGCTGGCCTCTTAGAAGTTTGCAGTTAGAGCCAGCAGAGATCCCTGCCTGATGTCACATGAACTAGTTTGTCAATGCAAAGTAAGAAAGAGCAACAACTTGGCTCCAAGAATGTTCTGTGTCATCAGACTAGCTAGCCTCTTTGGAGATGGGGATTGTAGACCAGAGACAGCCCAGCCTGATGGGCCATGAACTAGTCTGCCAAGGCAAAGGGAGAAGGAACATCATCTTCAGTCCTAGCCCTAAGGACTAGTCTGCCCATTCTGTGTGGGCAGACTAGATGGCCTCTTTGGAGTTAGGAAGTATGGTACCTGAAGGGATATCCAGCCTTAAATTGTTACTATAATGATGAAGATGCTTTGTTTCTCTGGACTCTGCTACATCCAGACAGGAATTGGTAGTAAAAATGCAGGAAGGACACAGTGTAATGTGATTTCAGAAGCATTTTGAGGATCCCAAACTACCTTCTGCTTAGAAAGCAATCAGCTCTGGACCTTCTTAAGACTGAACATTCAGCTGACTTTTCATCTGTCAGCTTTAGTGCTCAATTAAAGAATGTGCCAGGCATTTGTGTAGTGAATTGCTTGTGGCAAAGTACCTTATGTGGAGCAGGAGGTTCAAGGCTTACCTTCATTGTCATAAGAATTGCTACTTAAGAAGGTTTTAGACTGCAAATTAGATTATTTTACTTGTTCCTCTGTGGCTATTCAGTGACCAGATGTGTTGACCTAAAGATGTGCTGACCTAAACACCTTTAGGTGTTTGGCAAGGGTAGGTGTTTTGGAGTTCTGATATTCTTGACCAAAATCTGGATAATATCTTTACAGCAAGCTCGTTAGTCTTTAAAGCTATGCCCGCGGTACTGTTTTTGAAATCCCAAACTGAATGGCTGGCTCTTATACATAAGCCTTATTTGATGGGGCACCTTTGTCAGTGATACTGTCTGGCCATGTCCTTTACTGACATGCTGGTGTCTTGGGCTGCACTGGAGGAATGATGTGTTCTGATGGACAAAACAGGAAGCATTTCAAACAAGAGCTTTTTTAACCTTTTAAGTCGAATGGTGAAGAATCCATTAACAGAAAAGTGTGGAGCAGTGTAGAGATCAAGGTGAGCAGATCAGAAGGGTCAGGGAGGGGACATAAGCACACCTCTATCATTAGGAATAATCTGATGGAGAATCTGGGGGCTGTCTCCATCCTTTCATATAAGTCTGACACAACAGAGTAGTTCGGTTGAACAGGGTCTTGTGTGCTTCTCTTGTTAATGGAGCTGGGCTAAAGTCAGAACTGTCTAGGTTGGAAGGAATCGGTAGTCAAAAGTTGCAGCAACGTGGCATGCTTCTGAGTGGTTTCATACCTTTGATTCTCAACAGTCTGTTGAGACTCAACTTAGCCTGCAACAGTCCCTAAGGCACTGAGGAACATTTATCCTGCGTCATGCCCTGCTTTTCTCTGGAGATCTGAATGTGGCTGTAGGAGTCAGGGTGGTTGGAGAGGCTGTGAATAGATACAATGAGCTAATGAACGTGTTTCCCGTGTTTTTCCCATACCCACCAGCAAGATGCAGTATAAATGCTGATTTGCTTTTCTCCAAAGCCAAGTTTTAACTCTCTCTATATACCTGCCCTACCGCTAACAACCGTGCCAAGAGCTAACTAAGGAGCTAATGACCCAGCTATCAAGCTAGTCCAAAGCCTAATGACCCACCCACCCCCTTGTAAGAGACTGAAGCAGACATTTTAAAACTGCGTTGGATGTTCTGTCTCAATATTGATGAAACATGGGGCCCCTGGCTGACATCACAGCATCGATCAGAGCAACAGTTAGACCACAAGGCCAGAGGTTCCGTTATCTCACTGCATCGAATGGAACACCAGTTAGACTGCAAGCCTGGAGGTTCCCTGTTATCTCACTGCATCGAATGGTTGGATCACAAGGCTAGAGGTTCCCTGCCTTCTGAGGAACCTGATGTGGAGCTAATTCCCAGAAACTTAACCTAACCCCTGCGGCCCGGGGGTTGGGAAGACAGGGGCCTGGAGACACCCCCCCCCCGCCCAGTACTGGGCATGCGCACCGCTGCCAGGTGGTGGGTGTGGTGATGCTAAGCAGTTCTTGGAAAGAAAGTGAATAAGCAGTAAGACAACCCTATAAAAGAACAGAAACAACCTACATTGGGCGTAGCGCTCGTTCCCCCCCAGGACTTGAAATGGATCAGACTGTCGGGATGCTGCAGATCTGTGGTGGTAACTATTGCAACTAACTCTTTCCTCCCTTTCTCTTTCTCTTTTCCCTTTTGCACCTGTGAACCTGCTGTCAGGCAAATAAAGTTCCTTGGTGCTTGACTCCATTTTGAGTCTTAATTCTGTTCCTGAGAATAAAGGCAAAACCTCACCCCATTTTTTCAACTGGTGTGTGACACCCTCCCACCCCAAACTCTCGCTCCCCAGGCCACTTTCTGCCTCAACTGTGTATGTGCCCTAAGCCTGACATACCATGGAATGAAACAACTCTCTCAGCTGCTCTGGGCCAGCTGACAGCACTGTGAAGGAGGTCATTCCTGCCTGAAGCCAGCACATTCTCCACCCCTTGTTTCATACCGTTTATGTCATGCTTGATTCCCAACCTATTTCATTAATCAGTTCCTCTTTTCCCATCCCATCCCATCATTCTCTTAGTCTATAGAGCATCTTGGCAAAATGACCATTAAAATGTCCATTAGTCCATGACTTCAGGTTCCATCAGGTGCCTAAAAAAGCTTGTCTTTCCTTTTTGCTAGTTGGTGGGGACATAGCTGTTATTTTATCGATCACATCCATTGGAATATGGCAACGTCCATCTTACCATTTTATTCCTAAAACCTTGATCTCCTGTGCAGATCCCCTGACCTTACTTTGGTTTATGGCAAAACCAGCTTTCAGAAAGACTGTGATGATCTTCTCTTTCTTAAAAACTTTGTCTCCTGTGTTGTCCCATATGGTGATGTTATCAATGTACTGCAGATGTTCTCGAGGTGCACCCTGTTCCAGTGCCGTCTGGATCAGTCGATGGCAAATGGCAGAGCTGTGCTTCCACCGCTGGGGCAGTTGATTCCAGGCTTACTAGATGCCCCTCCAAGTGAAAACAAACTGGTCTGCACTCTGCTGCCAAAATGATTGAAAAAAATGCCTTAGCGATGTCAGTTGTGGTGTACCACTTGGCTGCCTTTGACTCCAGTTTGTATTGAAGGAAAAAGACAAGGAGGCTCATGAAAAGACAGTTCATATTGAGGAAAAGACAAGGACGTTCGTGAATTCAGGTAAGAACAATAATTGCAACAATACTACTCATAATAAGCAATTAAAATTATAGAAAATAAACATGATACAACTGCTCATCACCAACTGCGCAATCCACAGCCAGGTCCCTGAGTAGCGAGAGTCAGCCAGAGATCCTGAAAGCCAGAGCCCAAAAGTGATTGCAGCAGAGTCTGAGCGAGTTCTACAAGCGACAGCGTGACCAGGAAAGCCAACCAACTCACCTACTAACAAATGAGCAAGCTAGCAAGCTAACAGAGAGCTAACAAGCGAGCTAACAAAGGAGCTATGGCCCCCTGGCCCACACCCTGCTTATGTACTGAGCATGACATGGTATGGAATGAAATACTCCTTTGGTTAGTTTGGGTTAACTGTCTGAACTGTGTTCCTCCCCCCACACTGCTTGCAAAGAGAAAGTTGGGAACAGCTGCAGCTGTGTTCCAAAAAAAAAAAAAAGCTTCCACACTATGATGGGAGATGATTTCTACCTACTTAAGCTAAAAATGTTAGTATCACATAGAAGAGGTAAACACAGTTTCTTAAGGAGTTCAGAGAGGACAGGCAGCAGGGGTCAAACAGCAGTTTAAAGGGTAATGTAAGAAAATAAAATGGGGGTTGGCCATGATTAAGTCGGGTTAGAAATCAGAAGAGTTTCTGAGACTTCAAAACTGTATTAACTAAATGGAAATAAAAAAGCTTCAAAAAATCTATTATAAATCTTAATAAATGAATTAGAGAATGATGCAAGTAATCTTACCCTGAAAGCAGGGAAAGGCACTGTAATCCACAAAGCCTGTAATGTGTAAAACGTTTGATTCAACATAAAAGACTTACATACAAAAGGACTGATGCCGTATTAGTATGTCCAAGTAGTCTCATCTATTTAATTTTTAGATTCATGTGACTGTAATTGGGGTAACCAAAATCTTACACCTCATGAACACAAGAACAACACAAAAGTTCTGTGCATATTAGACTGAACTTAATGTGATTGCTATCAGTTTGCCAATTCAGCACTGAATAAGGTAATACACACAAAATCCAGTGCATTCACACAAGTTATTTATTAACTAAATACATTTTTTCATCAAAGTTTTAATATCCAGAAATTGACAAATTATCTTAAACATAACATAACTGAGGTGTGAGAATTCAAATATATTTTTTGTTGAAGAATCCCAGCTTTTGCTATGAAGACAGCTTTAAGGTTATTCTGTGCTTAACTGATGCAGACCTTACTGACAAGGATGCTATTCAGGAATCCAACCACAGTCCAATCTAGACAAAGTTTATTACATACCTTATCTGCAATTATGGTTTGTACTTTTTATCAGGCATAGTAAAAGATGTTATTTGCTAGGAAAAAGTAAACATTTACTCATTAATTTTAACAGTGCTATTCTAGACGAGACATCAAGATTTGAAATGCACCAATGCATCAGATCAACAACTGTGAATAGAGCAGCAGGTTAAAGAATTTATCTTCCAACTGAACTGTTACAAGAAGTACACCCACATTCAAGACTGCCCTGTCATACAGCAGTAAATGATGTAACTGCAGTATAAAGTCAAAATTAAAGTTCACAGGCAGGCATATTTTAAGTCTGTGCAATTTCAGTGGCAGATACTTAGTTACTTTCCAGTAAGAACTAAACACATATTGCAGCCAAAGCTGTCAAACAGCTTCATCTTCCACAACAATGTATTCCCCAATTTCAGGCAGCCTGTGTGCTCAATAGCCTAAGCTTAGAAGCTGGGTACAAGGTTTCCTGCAACTAGTGTAGACATAGGTCATCCTATTTTTGTTATTTACAACAAGCAAATAGGCTGCAACCGATAACTGTATTAAGTCCTCACTATCTTAAATGTGCATGTTTGATGCATTGGAAATTACTGGAAGGGCAGTAAGCGTCCTTTAACTGCCCTTTGGTTGGCGTGATGCTCACACACACTCTACTTATAAATCATGAGCTCCAGACCCACTTGGTCTCAGGTGTTACACAAATATAAGCATAAAAACTATTTAGAAATAATAAGTAGCAGTCAATGCTAACTTATGTTTGCCTAAAAAAAAATACTGTGAAACTCTGTTTCAGCTTGCTTCCCCCTACTCTCCCCTCCATGTCTTGTGTTACCTGGTACCTCTTTGCCTAACTGATAAAATAACTTAATATATCCTATTTCATAGGGTACATTCATTAGTGTATAGGAAGAAGAGCTCTGTTGCCTTCCTTTATTTATTTTTAATCATTAATGGGTAAAGCCCCACCAAGTAGAAGCTAACCAGCATAGGAAACAAAATTTATTCTCCTTAGCTTCTGCACTGTCAAATTAACACTGTATTTTTAAAGTGCTTCTTTTGACTGCTATTACAAACAGCATTGTTTATTTCATATTAAGAGCATTTTACATCATCTTTTGAAGATGACAAAATAGTAGGTGATGTGTAGAAGTCTCACCTCCAATCATTTCTATTTAAATCTTTATTAGGTAACAAGTTAGGCAAGCTTAAAGGCTTTTAAACCTTCCTCCCTAATGGACATTTGCCCATGTAACCATGAACCCAGTTCAAGGCACACAGCTCATAGGAACAGAAACATCTATCAGCTTGTGTTCTTTGGAGGTGGTGCGTAATGTTCTTTTAGACAACATTCTGAGCAACATTTACGTCAGTGACTACTTCTACCCAAGGAGAGTCAAATTCTTTTAATGGAAAAATTGCCTATCTATATAAAATTGCCTATCTATATCATGATATTATGTATATCATGACGTCACCACTTCTGCTACCTTCACACAGCCCTTAGAGTATCCCCTTACAACTCTACGAGTTACTCCTGCAAGTAAGCATCCCATCTTCCTCCTGCTACTCACTAAGACAGCAACTCCTTGACCCACATCGTCCTGTTACCAGGACTGCTGGGGCTCACAAACATTAACCAAGGGCCATATGTGATCCCAGGCGTACAAGTTAGGCAGAAATTACAGCTCTTTGCTCAGAAGCCCAAAGCTGAACAGGTGGCAGGTCTTCTGCCAGCATTAACATTCAATGAAAAAGCTGACCATTTGCCTGCATGGATACCTAGGTGTAGCTAAAAGCAATTCCTCACCTTTCATAAGCATCAAATTCTCCTACAATTAAAAAAAAACCAAAAAAAGACACACCTGCTTCTAAAATAAGGTTACGTAACCACATTAAAAAATGTTGAGTAGTTACACAAACTGTAAAGGGAGACTACCATCCCCAAAGCCTCCCACATCCACACTGAAATATAAGAGGCAGTAGAAAATAGAGGTCTGGTTTCCCTTTGACGCAGATTATGATCTATTTATATGATGCACAAGTATAACTTAAGTCCTCCCAGTTACACAGGGGTAATCCAAGAATAATAAATGTGCATTCTAATGCATTCTTCCCTACTCCTCAAAAAAGATGCTGGACATCGTGATTACATTATTTATACATTCAGTTTTTCAGCAAAGAACACGTAAAAACATATGGCAGCAAAGAATACTGCAAATATGTCTACACATACAGAACAGGGTGGTAGAAATTGCATTCATGCACATTTTTGGTTTAAGAAGCGTATTAGAACTACTGCACTCTTTTGCAAGCTGTTGGGATTGTGCTTTTTGAAGATTTTTATAAGCCTCCAAAGCAGACGTATTTTATTTCTAAGTATTCATCGATGCCGTATTTTGAACCTTCTCTTCCTAAGCCAGACTGTTTTACCCCACCAAAAGGACTCTCCACCGAGGAGATTATGCCTTCATTAACACCAACCATTCCAACTTCCAGCTGTTCTGCAACTCTCCAGATCTGAGATGGATCTTGGGAGTAGAAATATCCTGCCATACAAACACAAATGAAATCAAAAGATGCAATTTTCACAGGAATGAAAATTACAATCAGGAAGAACAATTGCAGAAGACTGTGAAATAGAGACTTACTGACATTGTTTGCCATTTCATTAAACATCATCACCCATAGCATCAAAGCTCATAAAACCACAGAAATACATTTATCATACCTGCTAAACCCACATCAGCTGCATTTGCTATAGCAACAGCTTCTGTTTCAGTCTCAAATCTGTCAATATAAAGAGAAAAAATACAAATGAGGCCTACAGTTCATGTACCATCTTGCTGACTTAGTGACAAGAAGCAGCCTTATCAGACATAAAAATGTCAAGATGCATTTTTTTTTCCAAAAGTGTATTTTAAACATCTAATTTAATTTTCACTTTAAAGCAATGGAGGAGTTTCTACCTCTTAATTTAAACTGCAGTTGTTAAGATTGCCTTTACCATCCTCTATAGATAATGGCAGCTAAAACATTTACTTCACAGTTCCCCAACTACACAAGCACTTTCAACTATGAGAGATAACCGTATGTTCTTCCATCACATCCAATTGCTCTGGATGAAAGCAGGGAAGGTTTTAATGGCAAGAGACCTCTAAGCCACCCTCCATCAGAAAATTTTAGGACTAACAAATTACATGCCTCCTGCCTACTTCATACGACAAATCATGGAGTTGATGAGGGTTTTGCTGCTATCTACCCTTACTTAACTGCTGATGTAATCTAAAAGAAAATAATTTACAAGAAGTTGCAGAGCTGCTAAAATCAGGTCAGGAGAGAAACAAATGAACCATATATCCAAAGTAAGTTTTCACACGTGTACCCTAGTCTTATTATAAGACTGGTATGATTGTACAGAAATATCCTTTGGGAAACTGTCATTCAAATCTTACTTATCCTTTTTTTTTTTTTTAATTGCTACTTTCAATCTGAAACATGAATAATCTTACTTGATAACTGGTGCTAAAGGGCCAAATGTCTCCTCTTGGGTGCAAAGCATTTTTGTTGTAACATTACTAAGTAATGTTGGCTCAAAGAAATTCTTCCCCAAGCTGTGTCGTTTCCCTCCAGTCACAATAGATGCTCCTTGAGAAACCGCATCATTAATGTGTCTCTCTACCTGAAGTATGAAAAACAAAAATCTCAGAATCAGCACTAGGAATGCACAATAGTATATTTTCCACTGAAGAAATAATACTCTCCAATAGAAGATTCTGAAGAGAAGTTTATACTTTGCAGAAGACCATTTGCAATATTAGTCAAAATATCTTTTTAATTTTTACTTCTGTCAGTCTGAAATTATTTTAGAGGGATAGATTATGAGTATGGACCCAGTCTCAGGGATATTACAGATTCTGCTTTTCTGTTGAAATGAAAGGATTACATCTAACATTAGGAAAAGTCTTTGCAAGACTAGTAAGTACACCTGTTATCTGTAATCAAGCACTATGAAAACAGAAGTACATAATAGTCATTTAAAGATAAACATACACTTTCAAGATGGTACTGGCAATAACGTTTTCCACCCCCTACATCTACAATTCATCCAAAGATAGGTAAATAATAAGAAGACTAAAGTAGCAGTCTCCACCTAGAATATTGTCCTTTGAAATTACAGAAACGCATTTATGTGTTTATATAGTGCTTGCTTATTTGTATGTATAGATATATATGATACACACACTATACTTTTGTGATGCACAAAGGGAAGGCATGGAGGAAATAAATCAAAATACTGTATCCTTTGTCTCCCAAATAACTCTGAATATTTTCATACTCTTATTTTATAAACAGAATGAATCTATCACCATTCAAGCATAATGGCATTCAATCCAAGCCTGCCTACAGCTGTGCCATGGTATCTAATACAGTATGAGTCACATAATTTAATAATCTTTAATGTTAGGAAGGGTGAAATATTATAGAGAATGTGACTTACTGTGATTAAAAAAATAGTATTTCCTGGAGTCACAAGTAATTCGAAACAGAAGATCCAAAACATGGATGTTGCATTTCAAGTGATTACAACATACAGAACTCTAGTATTTTTAACCGCAACGTATTATCCTGCTTAGTTTTTGCCAAACAGAGGCACTATTCTTCAAAATAAGTTGTCAGTCACAGCGCTTCAGAAATGCATGATCACTACACAACTCTCACAGTGTATTCAATTTCAGTAAATGTTCACAGTTAAGAAGTAATGAGGAAGAAGCTATTTCTCCTGAAGGAGAAAATCTCTTTTTCCCTTAATGGAAATAGGGGAATGAGATATAAACTGCTCACATCTGTTTGCCTATTTATATACATGGACATAAGAAGACAGAACACACTTCCAGCCACACTGAAAATATATACTAACAAAATGAGCATGAAAAAAGTGAAATATAAAG
Source organism: Eurypyga helias (assembly GCF_000690775.1). Classification (NCBI taxonomy): domain Eukaryota; kingdom Metazoa; phylum Chordata; class Aves; order Eurypygiformes; family Eurypygidae; genus Eurypyga; species Eurypyga helias. The sequence goes on along the minus strand of NW_010252064.1, from coordinate 5,210 downwards.
TTACCTTATAGATCATAAAAAGGAAATTCCAATGTCAAAAATAAAATCTTTCATTTATACCTTCTCGACTGCCTTTTCATTGATTAGTGGCCCTTGGGTAGTTTTTGCATCAAATCCACTTCCAACATGTAGTTCTCCCTCTATAGCTTTAGCAAACTTTTCCACAAATTTGTCATGGATTCCCTTTTGCACCAGGAAACGGTTTGTGCAAACACAGGTCTGAAAATAAACATGAAAAGGAGAAACAAACAGTAGTTTGTATTGTATGTAATCTATCTATGAATTCATTGTGGCCTTCGTGACACACTATCAGGTTACTACAATGATCTGTCCTCTGCCTCTTCATCATCCTACACTGTTAGATAGCTTTGCCACTTCTTTCATCATCCCTCTCACTTTGGAAATAAAACTTCAACTAGCTGTCAGTGAGTGTGAAATATGCCATACTGCTAAATTTAAGTTGCTTAGGCTGGAAAAGGTTTTGTGAGTTCTGTGGACTCTGATAGACAGATCAACTAAGGTCCAGAAGCTGCAATACCTTCTGATTACAGAATACCAAACTGAGCAGCAGAACTCCAAATTACATTTGTGGGTCTTTTTTTCTAACTCCTTCATTAACTCAGTTTGAGTTTGCTTTCTTCCTGGAATTTTTATAAATGCTTTAGCTCTGACTGCATCCTATTTTGACTTCTACAGTCTCTCAAAAGTAACAGCTACTTTATCCTATACAGCAGCTGAGGTGTTTTTTATGTTTAATCCGTGTCTGATCATTCAGTGGTCCTTGTTTACATTCCAATCCATTATGCTGCAGCAGCAGAGGTGCCTTTTATATTTAATCTTGTCCAACGTCTGACCATTCAGTAGTCCTTGACTACATTCCAACCTATTTTGTTTCCTTTCTTTCCTCCTGAGACCAGCCCTATGTTTACTTCTTGTGTTATTCAAGCAACATTTTCCCAACCAAATGACCTCCTAATCCCACCAAAAACTTACTGTTTCTCCAAAGCTGGAGTTTATCAACTTCATGGTCACATGTGGAGCTAATACTCATAGGGCTCACTCTCCAGACAGCCCTGCTCAGCTGACTGTTCTGGAAAGTGATGCTCTTGAAAAATTTTTGACTCCAAGTAAAATACGTTTGAAGCAATGTACACTTGAAGCCTGTCTATCCCTTTTTTTTTTTTTTTAACATACTCATTGTGGAAAAATCTAGCCATGTATGTCTTAATGGATTCAATCCCCTGAACTCCTGCTGGGTGCTTTCAGAAAAAAAAAAAAAAAATAAAAAAGGAATAGAACATGCAGTCTTACTAATAGAAACATATATCATGAGACTTGAACCCATTATTTGAAAAAATGGCAAGGCACATGTTATAAAATATAAGCCTGAAAACTGATGCACGATGGTGTCTTTTTCACAGCTCTAGTTCTCCAATGAATGTAACACTAGCAAAGCATATGACAAAACGCCTTATCACGTCTCATGATTTTGCCAGGGATACTAGTGAACATCCTCTTTCTCAGCGGTATTTTTGACCGCCACGTACGTCATGAAAGTACATGGGATTTTACAGTGTTGTTACTCAGACTTGCTGATAATTGACCTGACTGCCCAGAGACATGTGTGACTCCAGCATCTTTCTCTTCACAGTGAAATGTTCTATGCTTTCCTTTTACATAAAGCAGCTTATTTACAGCTTAATCTGTATGTACAGCTCTTCACTTTACAGAAACAAGGACAAAAAGGTTACTCTTACCTGCCCTGAGTTTCTATACTTAGAAGCAAGGGCTCCTTCAACAGCATGGTCCACACTCGCGCTGTCAAACACTATAAAAGGAGCATGTCCTCCAAGCTCCATGGAAACTCGCTTCACAGTGCCAGATGCTTGTTTCAGCAGTATCTGTAGGCAACAGAGGAGACACAGAAATCTGCACCTCTACCAGATGTGAACTATGGGGACACAGATGGAAAGCAGTTAAAAACTAACTCTGGCAGGGAATTAGTCTGCATCTTCTCTATAATGCTAGACAATCAGTTTTCTCCTACGACGAAACCAAGGACTTAATACCTCTTAAAATCTTCAGAGACTAAATTCTGGCCAAGAAATAATGAAGAGATGGACTTTGATCAACTTCAGTTCAGGACAGACTTTCATACACTAATATTTTTCACTCTTGTTTGCTCGGGGTTTTTTGGTTTGGGTTTTTTTTCAGTAATAAAAATCTTGACTACTCTTACAAAATTTTTACAAGATCTGACAGAATTTGGGATTAAGATTTGCCTTGATATTGAACTCCTTCTTCATTCTGCATGTGGCCATCCCATAGAATTCTACCATCTTCTCGCCACACTCTACAGTTTTATTGATGGTGACAAGTAAAATGGCTTGTTGACTAAGGTTTATAGGAAGAGACTCAAGGGCCCCACTTCTCTAATACCCTCTCTCAACTGTAGAAGCCACTCCTAATTAGTACCTTTGAAATTCAATTTCCGAGTTATTAGTATGTTGTCACCCTATCATGTGAAATAAGCATCTTGTACAGAACTCTTCACATTATAATTTAATAAAGGGCAATTATCCAGAAGTTGCATACAGGCATCCTTCTGTGAAGTACTGATACTAAAGTAAATATGCAGTATCTCAAGAAGTACACAATTATTTGGAACATCTATGTACAGTAGCCAGAAAAGAAGGCTCTGTATAAAGGCACACACTTTCCCCCTACCTTTCCAGTATAACCACAATAATAACTTTCAAGGATATTCTGTGCACTTACGTACCTTTCCTGTTTCTGTGGAGCCAGTAAAAGATATTTTGGCTACCAATGGATCAGTGCACAGAACTTCCCCTACAGCTGGTGTCTGCTGTCTGGAACAAGGAACAACATTATACACTCCTGCTGGAATTCCAGCCTGGTTTGCAAGCTGCAACAAAAGAAACACAGAATTTGCATTATCAGTGCATTTTGTATGAGGAATAGTCACTTAATGTTTACAGTTTTGAAAAAAACAGCCTAAGTCAATGTAAACTCTGCAGCACAACTAATAACAGATGCCACGATGTCTTAAAGGGCAGCTCTGCTCCAGTTTAAGCTGGCAGTTTCTTTATTCAAAGTAACCAAAGGAAATATACAAAGATGTTTCGTGTAGTTAAATGCCCAGGTCCTCATTGAGGCTCCAGACGATATTAGAGGCAACTTTCAAAAAGTCTTCCTAAACTAAAACCTCTGGATCAATTTAGCCAACTTGTCCTTCCTTGATGTATGAAGTTGGCCAAAGTTATCTTTGAAGCCCATCTGACTCCTCATTTACAACTTCAGTCCATTGCTAATACTAGCATAAAATTACCATAAGATTATCATAAAAGCTCACCTCCCCAAGAGCTAATGCTGATAAAGGTGTGTCCTCTGCAGGTTTCACTACCACTGTACAGCCTGCTGCCAGAGCTGCACCAACCTTCCGGGTAATCATAGCACTGGGAAAATTCCACTAGAATGAGAGAGAAATGTACCAAAAAAATTGTGAAAACTTTGCCTCCTGTTCTCACAGAAACCGCTGTAATTTTCTGTAATTATGTGATAACCTAAACAGACCTGCATGATGTGCTTTGTCCTATGTGAACATTACAAAGACACACTGTCAATCCAGGAAGAAATGAGTACAAGGTAGAAATGCAATTTTACAGGGATGTCTCCTGGGCAGGAGCCATAAGGCCCCATGCTGTTGGCTGAGCTGATAACTTTCATACGATTTGAAAAATTCAGCTATGCTTACTGGGGTTATAATGGCTGCCACTCCCACTGGCTGCTTCAGCACGAGGATTCTCGCTGTGCGTTCTGGGGGTTATAATGCCTGCCACTCCCACTGGCTGCTTCAGCACGAGGATTCTTCTGTCTTTCACAGATGCTGGAATGATATCACCATATACTCGACGAGCTTCCTCTGCAAACCACTCCAGAAATGAGGCAGAATACAGGATTTCACCCTGTGCTTCTTTCAGAGGCTTCCCCTTTGATTAAATGAGATTGAAGATAAAATGTGTCACTGAAGCGATAAAACCAAATTCAAGTAATTTCGAAGTTTCTTTTCAGAGTACTTTATAATTCCTTATTACATACACTGCAGTCTCAAAAAAGGTTTATATGGTTGCAGCAGAAACAATCGTGCAGTTTCAACATACGGTCATTGTATAGTCAACGTTTTGTATGTAATGCCTGGATACATACCTGTAGAAGACAAGGAGCTAGAACAGCAAATACAACATGTCTTTATAAAATGTGCAGCAAGCTGCTATTATCATCCTGAAGAAGATGCAAATCATGGCAAAACAGTTGCAAGTGTATGTTTCACGGTGTATTACTTCTGAGCACCTCTAGATCCAATCCCGTGGACTGAACGATCATTATCAGCTGGGACACCACGGAGGAGCACAGAATGGTTGTATTCAAAGGGATATGAGTGTGTGAGCACATTGAGTGAATCCAACTTGGAGACTTGCTTTAATAGTAATGTATTTTTTTCTGAGTCAATGAAATGGTTAAAACAAACATTTATGCCATGAAGACCACGGCTTAAGGTTTTGCACACCATGAAGCACACAGCTTTGAGTTCTGCTGGACTGTTAGATATTGTTACCAAAATAATGCACTGTATGTGTTTGAAACGTTATCTATTGATCTAGCAGAGCAATGTGAATGCATAATGCGTACACTAAGCTCAACTTTCTTACGTAGTAAGATATGGTGGCTAACTGGTAAAATGCATACAGGTTATTTTGACAGCTGCCAATATTATTCCATGTTATGCCAGTGTTATTTCAATGTTAGCATCCCTGTGCTACGTTTCTGAAAAGATTAAATTTTACCACAGGCCAGTACCCATGTTGACAAAGGCAGCTGGCACCGTGCCGTTCCCCTGGCAGAGGTTGTCGCCCGCCGTACTCACGTTCTCGGCCGTTACGATCCTCGCCAGTCCATCCTTGTTCTCCATCATCAGTTCATACCATCTACGGAGACGCACGCTCCTCTCCTGGGAAGAAAGAAGGCTGCTGCGGTCGCTGCTTGCAGGGAGGGCACAGCGCCTGGGACGAGGTCCTCCGAGGGGATACGGAGCCGCAGCTCAGCAGAGGTCGGCCGGCCCTCGCCGGCCTAAACCTCCTCTCCCCAACCGCTTCCCGCCCCAGGCGGTGCTAGGAGCTGCGTGCGGCCCT
>NW_010252063.1:2138-2764 GCF_000690775.1 Eurypyga helias | reverse complement strand
TGCAGACAGTGGTTGCTGGGATACAGGAGTCCCCTTGAGTGTCCAAACCATCCTTTCTACGTCACAAAGCATCATTTTGACCTCAGACTGTTCGCTTCTAGAGGCCATGGCTTTGATTCTGTGGTTCAAGGCCTCCTTTCTTGGGTCCAAACCGTCAAGTTTTGAGTCCAAGCTCCTTGTCATAAGTTCCAAGCTCTGATGTTAAAGCCAAAGACTCATTTTAAAGGGACCAGAGTGCCATTTTGAACTGTAAAAGTCTGATTTTGAAGACGCAAAGCCTCATTTTTCCAGGGGAAAGCTTTGATTCTAAAACGTAAAGCTATCCTTTACGTCCCAGATCTCCTGTGTGAGGGCCCAAACCCTTCTTTCTAGTGCAGAACCCCTTTTCTTAGGTTCCAAATCTTCCGTTAGTGTAGAAATCCTCATTTTATTTTTCCAAAGTTTTCTTCATGTTTCAAAGCTGCATTTTAATGTTCCAAAGGCTCAAGTGAGTTTGTAAGATCTCATTTTTAGATTCCAAAGCTGCCTTTTGATTTGCCAAATTTCATTTTAGGGCTCCAAAGTGGCCTTCTTAGGATGCAGACAGTTGTTGCTTGGATAAAGGAGTCCCCTTGAGTGTGCAAACC
>NW_010252063.1:0-2017 GCF_000690775.1 Eurypyga helias | reverse complement strand
ACTTTTCATGTCCATGCTCTCTTGTATGAAGTCAAAGATCTGTTTTTATAGCCAAAGACTCATTTTAAAGGGCCCAGAATGCAATTTTGAACTCTCAAAGTCTGATTTTCAACATGCAAAGCCTGGTTTTTCTTGGGAAAGCTTTGATTCTAAAACGTAAATCTATCCATTAGGTCCCAGCTCTACTGTGTGAGGGCCCAAACCGTCCTTTCAAGTGCATAAACCCTTCTCTTAGGTTCTAAGTTTTACAATGGTGTATAAATCCTAATTTTCTTCTCCAAAGGCTTATTCATGTTTCAGAGCTGAATTTTGATGGTCCAAAGGCTCAGGTGAATTTGTAAGATGTCGTTTTTAGATTCCAAAGCTGCCTTTTGATTTGCCATATCCTTATTTTAAGACCCCAAAGTGGCCTTCTAAGGATGCAGACAGTTGTTGCTAGGATACAGGAGTCCACTTGAGTGTGCAAACCGTGAGTTTGTTCGATCTCGTTTTGAGATTCCAAAGCTGCCTTTTGATTTGCCAAAGCCTCATGTTAAGGCCCCAAAGTGGCCTTCTTAGGATGCAGACAGTTGTTGCTGGGATACAGGAGTCCCCTTGAGTGTGCAAACCATCCTTTCTACGTCACAAAGCTTCATTTTGACCTCAGACTGTTCACTTGTAGGGGCCATGGCTTTGATTCTGTGGTTCAAGGCCTCCTTTCTAGGGTCCAAACCCTCACATATCTGATTCAAGCTCCTTGTCATAAGTTCCAAGCTCTGATTTTAAAGCCAAGGACTCATTTTAACTGGCCCAGAGTGAAATTTTGAACTCTCAAAGTTTGAATTTGAACATGCTAAGCCTCATTTTTCCAGGGGAAGGCTTTGATTCTAAAACGTAAACCTATCCTTTAGGTCCCAGATCTCCTGTGTGAGGGCCTAAACCATCCTTTCTTGTTTAGAACCTCTTTTCTTAGGTTCCAAATCTTCTCAGAGTGCCTCATTTTCCTTTTCCAAAGGCTTATTCATGTTTCAAAGCCGCATTTATTGGTCCAGAGGCTCAAGTCATTTTGTAAGATCTCGTTTTTAGATTTCAAAGCTGCCTTTTGTTTTTCCAAAGCTTCACTTTAGGCCCCAAACTGGCCTTCTTAGGATGCAGACAGTTGTTGCTAGGATACAGGAGTCCCCTTGAGTGTCTAAACCGTTCTTTCTACGTCACAAAGCTTCATTTTGAGCTCAGACTGTCCGCTTGTAGGGGCCATGGCTTTGCTTCTGTGGTTCAAGGACTCCTTTCTCGGGTCCAAACCATCTTTTTTCAGGTGCAAGCTTCACTTATATGTTCCAGGCTCTGCTTTTATAGTCAGAGCCTCATTTGAATAGCCTAGAGTGTCAATTTCAACTCTCAAAATCTGATTTCGAACATGCAAAGCCTCATTTTTCCAGGGGAAAGCTTTGATTCTAAAATGTAAAGCTATCCTTTAGGTCGCAGATCTACTGTGTGAGGGCCCAAACCATCCTTTCTAGTGCAGAAACCCTTTTCTTCGGTTCCAAATCTTCCATTAGTTTAGAAATCCTCATTTCCCTTTTCCAAAGGCTTATTCATGTTTCAAAGCCGCATTTATTGGTCCAAAGGCTCAAGAGAGTTTGTTCGATCTCGTTTTGAGATTCCAAAGCTGCCTTTTGATTTGCCAAATCCTCATGTTAAAGCCCCAAAGTGGCCTTCTTAGGATGCCTTCTTAGGATGCAGACAGTTGTTGCTGGGATACAGGAGTTCCCTTGAGTGTGCAAACCATCCTTTCTACGTCACAAAGCTTTATTTTGACCTCAGACTGTTCGCCTGTAGGGGCCTTGGCTTTGATTCTGTGCTTAAACACCTCCTTTCTTGGTTCCACACCGTCACTTTTCTGGTGCAAGCTCATCTTTACAAGGTCGAAGCTGTGCTTTATAGCCAAAGCCTCATTTTTAAGGGCCCAGAGTGTCCTTTGGACCTTCCAAGGTCTGATTTTGAAGATGCAACGTCTCATTTTTTGAGGGGAAATCTT
>NW_010252062.1:15118-17071 GCF_000690775.1 Eurypyga helias | reverse complement strand
GGCCTGGGGGTGCCCGGCAGCCGGGAGGACCCTCAGTACCAGCCAGTGAGGGGCTGCAGAGCTCGGGCCAGGAGCGTGCCCGGTTTGCGGGCGATCGGCGCAGGGGGCTTGGGCGTTTGGGTTTCCGCCACCTTGAGGCCTTAAGACTATTCCTTTTTATGGAAGCTTTTTGCAGGGACCGTTTCCTGACGTGATGTCCGAGCTGTTGTGCCATTGTTCCACAGTCGCCCTCCTGCCTCCCACGCAAGGCAGGAAGGAAGGGACGTAGACAATTTTCCTCTCCTGTTAATGGTGTAATTAAAGCTTACGTTACTGTTTACAACAAAAGCTTCCAGGCTTATTAGTTAATGAACATGCTAGATTGGATGTGTCGGGGATCCTGATCGTATTTAGCCTCATTCTGCTTGGTCAGAGAAGTAAGTAAATGCCTCGAGTGGTAGAACTGATGGAAAACTTGATCTGGTGAATATGTTGGGGCAGATGGCTGTTGGAACTGCAGAGCTCTGTGTCTAGATTTCTCTCGTTACAGAATCAGTCTGGGTGTCTTTAAAAACGGGATGGCTGAGGGTTTAAAGCAGGGCAGGGCATCGATGGCAGACAGACAGATCTATCTCTGTTGTTACCAAAAGCCTTAACTGCGAGACAGGATGTAGTTGCTTTGGGTCTTTATTTGCTTATTCGTAACACATAGTAGGAAACACCTCTGACTGGTTAGGGGGAACTGTGTTACTCGCAGTGTTTGGACAATTTCTGTCTGATTTCTCTATAGCCCTTAGCTGCTTTGTTTGAGTAATGAACTTCTTATCGAACACCGTGACCGTAACACACAGTTTTGGGTCGCTGCTGCTTGCTTACCTGTTGGGAGTTACTCTTCTGGCCAACTCCACGTGTAGCATCCATTTGCCTTTGATTTAGAACTGCGAATAGTCTTAAGTGATGTAGTTAAAACCCCGTGGCCTTGCTGAGCTGTAGGCTGGAGCTTGCTGTTGCATTTTGTGGGGATGAGTTGGAAGTTAAGAATGGCGGCAGCCAGTGGGAGTTCCAGTTGAAGTACTTAGAGGCAAACTGGGCTCTTTTAGCATTAGAAATCGTTTGTGTCTCGATGGTCTGCGCAGTGTTTGCATTGCTTGTTGTTTCACAGACATGGTTTGTAGTGTTTGCTTGATTAGAATAATTGAGTTGCAGAAGAGCATTATTTTAGGTGTTGTTCTCAATTCAGTAGTTATTCAAATCTCTGGCAAGTTTAAGACACCATCTGTAGCTGCCAAGTAATTTGCTGTACAGATGGATGGTTGTGGGTTTTTTCTACGTTGAAAGCTGAGGTGGGAGGAGAAGGAAGAGGGATGTAGGAAGAACAGCAATATAATTAGCAGGTTATTATATTTATTTATGAAAGGTTACTCCTGTACCATTGGCTCGGAACAGAGAAGAAAAAAGTTCTTAAAAAGAACAACAAAAACCCCAACAGTAACATGTTTTTGAGAGCAATACTTATTAGAAGGATAGGTAAGAAACCTGTATTTGTACTTTTCCAGGTCAAGAACTTCGCATCTGGCCCATTAGAGCTTAATTCTTTGGTTTGCTTGTTTCCATTTTGAGCTTATTGTTGATGGAAAGATCAGCACACTGAGACTGGGGAGAGAAAGAAGCAGTGAATGTCTAAATGGATTTTTAATTGAGACAAATGTTCCAAAGACTGGACGTACTTGGCAGGGAGGTGGTCGTACTTTTCCAGGTCAAGAACTTCGCATCTGGCCCATTAGAGCTTAATTCTTTGGTTTGCTTGTTTCCATTTTGAGCTTATTGTTGATGGAAAGATCAGCACACTGAGACTGGGGAGAGAAAGAAGCAGTGAATGTCTAAATGGATTTTTAATTGAGACAAATGTTCCAAAGACTGGACGTACTTGGCAGGGAGGTGGTCTTAATTTTTTTAATTCAAGCTACATTGACT
>NW_010252062.1:4762-15098 GCF_000690775.1 Eurypyga helias | reverse complement strand
TGTATGAACAGAGTTGCCAGGAAGTCGAACACGCTGGTTCAGCATTTCAGTGTCGGGGCATTCAAAGAGACTTGTCTAAATGTCTCCAGTTAGAAACCAAACCCACCACTGACAAACCCCACACATACAGGTAGCGTTGTGCTTCGGCTGTGCACAGGGTTGTGTTCTCTCGGGAGGTTGAGAGGGAGCAGAATTCCAGCTGGCGTTTAAACGTGTTATTGTACGGTGTTTGTAGTGGCAGGCTGAAGAACAGGAAGTGCAGAAAAGCTTCGTGTCCCTTGCTGACAGTAGTGCAACTGCAGCACGCTGCGTGGTGCCGAGCAGCCGTTGTGCTGCTGCGTGAGCTGTCTGGAAAACGGCTAAACCTGGCTTTGTCAGATAGGTGTGTCCCTAGGAACCGACTGAAAGTGTCTCTTCTTTAACGTCAGCTTCGTGTTTTTCTTGTAAGTGGAGATTCCATGGGCTTCTGTGTTGATCTTCTGCGTTTCTGTCTCAAGGGTCCGGTGGTTATGACCGCTTTCGCCTCGCTGCCCTCGCCTGGTGAGTCGTGACCCTTCCCCAATCACGGCGGAATCCGTCAAGCCCACGTTCTGCAGGGTTGTCATCTACCTACAGAAGGAGATGTCGGGGGACACGTGTCTAACCACCACCCTTTGTCCGGCTGCAGGGCCCAAGCCCAAAGCTTGCAGCTTCAAAGGGGGCAGCCTTGGTAACAAGTATGTGCGGCTAAACGTGGGGGGCTCTTTGTACTACACCACAGTGCAAGTACTGACCAGGCACGACACGATGCTTAAGGCCATGTTCAGCGGCAGAATGGAAGTGCTCACAGACAAGGAAGGTAAGGGGGCGTCTTTTGTTGAGAATTTTGTAAAATAACTGGGGTTTGGTGGTGGTGTTTTAAATATCCGCAGCATAATATTTTTTTAGATATATTCCAAAAATAGCTCGGAACATGAAGCAGCTAATTCCCATTGGCGCTAACGATCCCCTGCGCTTTGTAAAAATGTGTTCTTTTGTTACTAAAATTGACTGGCGGAAGGACCAGTTCTCCGTCCCACGATCACAGCTGGCATGTGGATTGTTGATGTCGTCGTGAAGGCTGAACAGACAGTACGTGGGTTGTCATCTCCGTGGTGTCGTGTAGCGGCATCGTTCGAAATGCGTGTGTGGGGAGGGACGTTCAGTTTTCATCCTCAAAACTCAGCATAGCCTTGCTGGCTACGTTGAGATTTTTCTTTTTCCTCCCGGTAACGTGTTCCACGTGTGGCTTGCAGTGCTGTGGGCCAGTGCTTATTTACAAGGCTTATTTACAACAGTGTGTGTACTTAAACCATTCAGGGTAGATTTTGGGTCCCGTTCAACCCAAGTTCCCCTTTGGTAGGCTGCATCTCGTGGAGTTTCACATACAGCTGCGTCCGTTTAGTGCAGCAGTTTTGTCTAAGAGCCTCAGCCCGAATGGAGGACAAGGTTCCTGTTCTGACAGCTACAGCTGGAGAATCTAGCCGTGGTTTAGTCTACTTTCCTGTGTTGTTTTCTCTGCCTAGGTCCCAAAATAACACTTTTTGCCTGCCTTCCACATCATGGAAGAGGGTTTGGCACTGTACGAAGCCCTCTGCCTCTGTGTGTCCTGCATGGCTATTGTTTGCCAGCAAGTCAGACATCCTGTTTCCTAGTAAATGTGACTTCAGGGGTGTTTTAAAATTGCAAGAACTCTCTGTCTGCTACTGTTTCCTGTGCTACATCCCCTCTCCACTGCCACCTGATCTGTTTCTGTCTTCTTTGCTCCTCTTTGGAGACTAGAACAACCTGTTTCCCATGCAGGGTTTTCTGGGCTAGTCTGCCTTTTAGTGTCTTCAGAACCCTTCTCAAACTCTGAGCAACAGCAGATGATGTGCTTGGAAAACTTCTAAATCCTTCTCATTAGGCCATTGATCTTAGTCCAAATCTACTTTTTGCAAACATTTGTTAATTCTCTCTTCTAGTCTTTCCTTGGCTTTCCTAGTGAGAAGTTTCCGGTCGCCCAGCCTAACACCGTAGCAGCAGTTAGTACATTTATTCCCACACAGATACGGCACAACCCCATTCTGCAGGAAGTGTGACGAGCCTCTAGATCAAAGAAGCAACCCACCTAAAGCTGCTTTTTTTTAGGGTGAATGGCTTGAACAGTCAATTAAATAGATGTAAACTGGTGGCTCCCTATAGCAGCTAAAAAGCTCTGTTCCTTTAATCAGAACCTAATACCGAAAAGACAAAGCACAGATGATAATTTGGGTCAGACAGCCCACTGACTGGCCAGTGCATACAGTGCAGTTGGGCTCCTGCAGCAATTTTAGTGCCTTGTGATAGGAAGCCAAGTACTTTTAGCTCCAGGCTTTTCTTTGGGGGTGCTGGAAAGCAGTGAGAACATACGGGAGGTACTGGAGGAGCGGCTCCACTGTCAGCTTCTGGTCTGTAAGCACATACAGTTTGCTCAGAGTCAGTAAAGACTTCCACCGCACGAAATGGGAATAGTATCATGTGCAGTTTCAGGAAACATTAGGCTTATTTAACCTCTCTGCAGAGCTTTATCTTCCCCCACTAAGTGTTAAGGTGATTGAGATGATGCGATGGTTATTTTTCAGGCTGGATCCTTATTGACCGTTGTGGGAAGCACTTCGGAACAATTTTAAACTATCTCCGAGATGACACGATTGCACTTCCAAAACACAGGCAGGAGATCAAAGAGTTGATGGCAGAAGCCAAATATTATCTCATTCAGGGCTTAGTGGACATGTGCCAGGCAGCCCTGCAGGTAAGAAATAGGAGTAGCCTGGGAAGTTGTTGTGGGTGTTTTGCTTATAAAATTTGCTGAAGACAGCTTGAGAGTATTTCATGGCCTTAGAGGGGGCATCGAGCCTCAGATGTGCAGGGCAGCCTGGAAGGAAGATGAAACAGCAGTCAGGTAAGTTGTAAGACCTTAGCCAGCACGTTTATCAAAGCCGTAGTTATCCTTGCTCTGTAGGAACGCCTGGGATTCTGCTGTGCTTTGAATAAGGCAGGAAATCTAGTTTATGATCTCCCTGGAAATGTTTCCAGACCCATGCGCTGTCACGGCGCAGCCCTCTAGGCCTCACGTGCCTGTGCTCTGGAGGTGTTGGCATTACCAAGGGAGCAATTGCTTTGTTAGAAGGGAAAGGCTCTCCCCTGGTTAGAGTATATGAATCCAGAAAGTGCACGGTTCGAGTTCCTGTCACTTCAGAGATGCCGTTTCCCTTTGTGCTTCCATGCAGTTGTCCAGCTGCCCACCTCAGAATGCAGGTAGCCACACTTTTCTACCACTCAGGGATGTCAGGAGGATGAATACAGTAGAAACTCTATTTGTCATTTAAATGGAGGGACTGGTTCTTTTCTGTCTCTGGGTTTTTTTTAAATTTTATTGATGAAATAGATAGTGAATAAGTTCCTCTTGTGTGAAGTTAAATAAAAGCCAGAATGAAAGGGAAACTGATGGACTAAACGCGATTGTTTTGAGTGAATGTTTAAAAAGACCTTATGGCATTTGTTTAAATTTCCCCCGAGTTACGAACTTCTCATTAGATAATATTTATAGGCAGAATGGGTTTGAATCTTCAAAAACGTGGCAGCTTTTTTCCAAGTTTGAATTTTAATGGGGAAAAAGCCCTGCGTGGTAAGCACTGCTTCCTTTAAGGACTTTTCTTTGTATCAGTTCACCTCTACCCTGTGCAAATAGGTAAGCCCAGAGTAGCTTTACGCACTTCACTAGTCCCTCTGAGTTCAGCCGATTGAAATCAGCTTGTTCTGCAAACTTTTTAATAAGGTTAGCCCAGATGGAATATATATAGCTTGTTATTAGTCTTAAGATTGTGAAATGGCTGGTTCTTGCAGTACAAAGCTTAGTAATTAATAAATGCCTCACATACTAGGTTCAATATGCTTCTATTTGCAGAAAGAAAGGCAAAGCCATGCAGGCAATTTTCTCTCTGGTTTGGAATTTAAAACCTTTCTTCTCAAAACAGAATGTTCTAAGGCTTTCCTGCTAGCTATTGAGCTTCCCTTAATTTGCTGCGTGAGGAATAGGGAGTCTCAGGCTGTCCTACCCGCTCGTGACTGTTGTGTCACGAGGGCTGAAGTCCGTCCTGGTGACGTGCTGTTCTCACCAAACGTTCTGTTCGTGGTGGCTGATGCTCTCATACACTGCAGTGTTTGGAGTTGATTAAAACCAGTGCAAACTACTGCTATCTTTTCCTTCAAAAAAGGGTGGAATAATAAACCCACTTAAACCAAATCAGGCTTGAGCTGAGAGTCCTTGCTATAGCTAAGGAGGACATCCACCTGCATCCCAATATTTCAGTTACTGGTGCCTTCTGGGGATCAGAAATCTCTCTGCTGGGTTTCTGGGTTGCAGATCAAGGTAACGCTGTGGTTACTATAGCAACGCAGAGCTTTGCATCATAGGATTTGAGGATATGGCGGGAGGGGTTGTTGGAGAAGACAGCAGCAGCAGATGTTAGTTTTAGCATTTCTCTCTCTTGAGGTTATTTCCTCTCTTCTTTCTTTAAAACAGGACAAGAAAGACTTGTATGAACCTGTCTGTAGCATCCCTATTATCACATCTCCAAAGGAAGAAGAGAGGCTGATCGAATCATCAATGAAAGTAACTGCTTTTCCACAACTACTCTGAGAAACCGATTTTTTGCTAAATGTATTCAAACACAGAACTTACCTTTTCTGATTTTTTCTTTCTCTCCCAATAGCCCGTTGTTAAGCTGCTCTATAACAGAAGCAACAACAAATATTCCTACACCAGGTATGTCGGCCTTTTCCCCCCTGTAATGGGGAAGTTTCCCTTTGATGGTGGGAATGGGGCAAGGTGCGGCACAACGTCAGTTGGGCTTTTTTTTGTGTGGTGGGTTGGGGTTTTTTTCTTACCACAATCCTCTTCCATGGATCTGCGTGCAGTTATTTTTGACTGATGTGAATCTAAATGTCGGGAGAGCATGAGATCTCATGTACAGCTCAGCTGTGTGAGAAAGATGAACAGAAGCAAGGGACAAGAGTTCAGAATCACGAGGCTGTTAATACTGGCTGAAACTAGATGTAAGCAGATGCTTTAGTTACCGGTTTGTGTTGCGTCACCTCATTGATGCAAATCCAGTGCAGCCATGATCCATACCTCATCAGTTTAGCTTTGCTTTTGCGTCTGGATGTACCTCTGCCAGCACTTTTTTACTCTGACCTACAGAAATTCTTGATGTTCCAGTGCCTCTAAATGAACAAATTGCTTGGTTACGAAGGAAAGTATCTGCTCTGCTCAGGAACAACCCAGATGAGGCCTGGGCAAGAATTTACTGGCTTTCCTCCTTTATGAAGTACCATTATGTATTTAGTTTTATGCTGTAACTACCATGGTCCTTTTTTTTATGGTGCTATCAGAATGGCTTTGGGTTTTCCCAAAGCAGTCATTGAAGCGCTGTGAGCAATCTCTTATGCTATGCAGAACCCTCAGTTTCAGCCTTTTCGGGCTGGGATGCAATCTTGGAAGCTTTTTTCTCTGGACAAACTGGTTATCTATCTGTCAGAGAGATGGATTCTAACAATCATGGTGTTTCAGGTAGTCAGGAAATGCTACCTGTGGGAGTGCTGAAGAGCAGCCTGGTTTTCAGCAGACCGCATTCTTTATGTGCCAGTGTCTTGCACTCCTCCCTGGGTTAGCGTTAGCTTACAGCAGCGATGCTAAAGCAAGCACAGAACAGCAGATTAGTCACCGCAGGTCTGGAAATGTAAATGTGCTAGTAATGAGAGCAGCAGAATCCTAGATACCAGGAGGCGCTGGTATCTCAACTAGCTGTAGGGTTCTAATTATTCCTTGCGCATGAATCTGCATGCCTTGATGGTGTTTAAAAGAGGCATCTTTATTTAAAATTCCACACTGGCTGCTAGCAAGCAAAGATTTTTTTTTTTCCTTCTGGTCTTCCTAATTGACAGTAAAAAAGGACCTTTCTCAGTTAGGTTGTCAGTGTGGTCTGTTAATGAAGACTTACACATTCTTTTCCCAGCTCTCCACATGATAGAACCTGGGACTTGTCACTGCCTGAATCCCAGATTGGATTTATTAAATTATTCCTGAGAGCTGAAGATTTTGTCTGGTTGCACATCATGCTTTTTTTGATTTATATCTGAACAGACATACTTCTTGGATCGAGTATTTTGTGTAAAGCCCAGTCCCCTGTTCTTCTTAGCAGTGTCTTGATTCACAAGTATTTCACAGCCTTCCTGGACCACTCGCAGAAGATACTGCATGTAAAAGTATGATGTCATGTCTCGGGGGGATTCTGGGCAGCAAGGTGTGAACCTTGAGCTTCTGGGCCCAGAGAGTAAGGAATTGTAATGTTAAAGCTAGCAAGGTTGGCTTTGTTGACGAGGCAAGAATATATTCCCTAATTTCCACATATTCACACGTAATTTCCCAGCCACCTATAAAAAGGGAGAAAAGGGGCACAGAATACTGACTTTAGGTACAGCTGCATTCGAGCTAACATTGGAGGAGTAGGGCTTTTGGGTTTGGTTTGGGTTTGGTTTTTCTTTTTTAACAATCAAATTGGACATTGATTGCCTATGATGTTGTGAAAGTAAAATGTTTTACATTTTAAGCACAGCTTTCTGATAGCTTTACTTGATTTTAAAGCTATATTGCTATCTAGGTTACTTTTCTCTTGAAGAGTAGTTACGATCCTACATTGCATTAGCGGTCAGTAGAACTTAGCTTCCTAAATAATGTGTTTATCCTAGAAATCTGCATGCAGCGTTGCTAGCTCGTGCAGAACACCTTACTTTTTAGTTGGCCTGCTGACATGCATTGATCTTCAGACCGTTGCTGTTACTGAGCTAAAGGGGACTGCGGTTAGCATGTGATTTAATAGTCTTGAGCGCCAGTCAAGAGAGTTGTAGGTAGTTGATGTAATGGTTTGGGAAACTGTGCTGCTGTTAATTATGTAGCTTGACCTCTAAAGGCTGGTGTGTTTGCTCATGGGGATTAGAGCATCTATTTGGATCTGCAAGTGGCTGTTGTCCTCTCTTCCCTTGGCAGCGTATGGCAGTGAGTCACAATTATCTGTGTTCTGCAGTTAGATCAATGCTTAGAACCGGGGGAATAGGCATATAAATTCTGTAGAGATGGCCAGCTGAAAAGCCACAAAAACCTTATTCCTTCTTCTGTTGCTGTGTTTCAGTAACTCAGATGACAACTTGCTGAAGAACATAGAGCTGTTTGACAAACTCTCTCTCCGATTCAACGGCAGAGTTCTTTTCATTAAGGATGTTATCGGGGATGAAATCTGCTGCTGGTCTTTCTACGGACAGGGTCGGAAACTTGCTGAAGTCTGTTGCACCTCTATAGTCTATGCTACAGAGAAGAAGCAGACCAAGGTAATGGCGTTTTATCCACGTGCCACTTCCGGTTTTAAAAAAATCAGGTTGCTGAGACATTGCAGAAAGGTACAGATTTTGTCTAACTTAACCCAAATTTGTAGGGGCAGGCAGTGTCGCTGACGGGGAAAGCTTTGATACCAACGCTCCTGAACGCTGCCTGAAATTGATGGGCAGTGACATCGAAAGCACTGGGTGGCTCCCTGCTTCGGGGGCTGCAGGATGAGCCCATGTCTTGGCAGAAGATGCTGCCTACTAGGTAGAGTTGGGAGAAGACTGAATGTGGTAGCAGGTTTGAGGAAGGAAAGACTGCGAATGGCAGTTCTGAAAGCACGCGCGGATTAGCACTAGTCTCTTGAAGTGATGGACTTTGTGTCCCTAAGGCATGTAAATGCCTTTAAATTCTTCTCTAATTAAATGAAGTAAAGATCTAAATCTGCTTGTAATTATACCTACAGAAGTTTACTTCATCGCAGCTACTTTGTACTGTGTCTGACTTGCACTGAGGTAATCACTGTATGTAATTGGACTAAATGGTCGTGTCTGGGGGTATAAATACCTCAAGAGTGTTGGAAAATATGTGACAAAAAGAAGACCGAAACTGATCTGCCCCAACCTGTGCAAACGAAATGGCTGGGATGAAATTAATGGAATGGAAACTTGAGCTCAAACACTGTTCTCAAACGTTGTATTTTTATTATCATTGTGCTTTTATGTGCAAAAGTGTAGACTATCTGTTTAAAAAAAAAGTGCAGATTTCCAATAGTCAACTCTCTTGATTTCCCCATATTTCCAGCGATTCTTCTTATAGTCTTCCCACCTCTGCTGTTGCAGAAGTGACTTGCTCCAAGCACAGTATATCCTAAAGGATAGGATTACATGTTAAGTGTTACATGCATGAAAAGAGTGTTACATGCATGAACTTCCCACCTCTGCTGTTGCAGAAGTGACTTGCTCCAAGCACAGTATATCCTAAAGGATAGGATATACTGTGTTATATGCATGAAAATGGGATAGTGATCAGCATGATAAATCTACAGCCTTTCCCTAACTTCAGGAGTTAACTTCTGACTGGCAGTGGTGCAGGTATGGTGACCAGGGTGCATGTTAGCACTTAAGAATCAGAAATACTGCGTTCCGTTCTAGAACAGTCTGAGAGGTGAGGTAAACGATCTGGTGGTGGACGTAATCCTCTACTGGGAATTAGGCTGCTTTGCTCATCTTTCTCATTTACAGTTGTTTCAGTCTCTTTCTAATGTACGTTTTGTATAGCTGGAGTATCTTTTACCCATGGGCACGTGTTCCAGGCCTGCTGGCCTGTATAGATCAGGAAAAAGAACATGTGCTGTTTTTTGTAGGTTGAATTCCCCGAGGCACGAATTTATGAGGAAACACTAAATGTCTTACTGTATGAAACACCACGGGTTCCTGATAACTCCCTACTGGAAGCAACAAGCAGGAGCCGAAGCCAGGCGTCGCACAGTGAGGACGATGAGGGCTTTGAACTTCGTGACCGAGTGCGCCGGATCCATGTGAAGAGATACAGCACCTACGACGACCGTCAGCTGGGCCACTAGCACACCCGTCGAGGAGAAGGGGTTTGGTGTCAAGGCTGGTGGCGGTATTTGAGGGAGATCAGGAGGCGGGGAGGGATCAGTTGGACTCTGTGGATTGATCTTTGACCTCTTTGCTCCCTAGAGAAGCAAGTGGGCATTTGTGCGCACAAAGCAACACTAAAGGACAAGGGCTTTGAGAGCTTCAGATGTTCATTTTGCACCACGTGCTTTAAACACAGACTGGCCCCCTCTGCACGTGAGGATGGGATTCGGAACGCCGCTTCTCACAGTTGTGGTTGCTCTTTCCTATCTAATGACTTGCCAGTTTTCTTACTTCTGTGAGAAGTACTGCTTTTCTGGAATGAGGTGGCGTGATTTGAACATCTCTTTCCAGATACCTGCCCTGTTAGGGTTTTGTATAATGGGAATTCCAGTTTTTAAATCAAGACACTGAAGAGGGGGTGGAGAGAACTTGAACATGACCACTCTTAGCAAACACTACATGTGGTAACCCTCGGAGGAAATGGTTGGCTACCCAGTAGTCAGATGCACTGCACATGTGATTTCTCCCACCTCTTTCCCCGGGACGCACAAAGGTTTGTGTTCCAAGAGAGCTGTCTTTAAAGCTCATTAATTCCCAGGCAAGCTCTTCTGAAGGGGTAAGAGCCAAGTTGTTAGAAAACCTCCCTTTGTGAAAAATGAGAAAGCTTTGAAAATTTAAATGTATATATAGTGACTTGTCTGGGGAGATGGAGAAATGGGTTTGGTGAAGGAAGACACTTCAATAAGAAAACCTCAGGAACAGATTGTGGCAGGGTTGCCACTGCTGAGGCTTGTGAGAGTGTAATCCTGTTTATATAAACAAAGGCAGTCTGGCAAATTAGTTTTACATTTGTTTTCCTCCTGCACCCAAAAGTGCTGTTTAATGTTACGTTTCTCAAGGAGCAGCAGCAGAATTGCAGTGACTGAGAAGTACAGACGAAACAACGCTTTATAAAGCTAGATAACTCGCCCTCCAGCGTGTGAACATTCAAGTTTTGTGTTCTGAATCCCTTCCAGAGCACAGAAGTTGAATAGTCATAAAAGTCTTGTTCTAGCATCAAACTGCAGGAGGCATTGGATGTGATAGCTTATCCTGAATTTTAAACAGAAATAATCACTTTCATTCGGAGTGCTTGGTTGGGTGCTAACTGTAAAGGGCCTTTCAGAAGGTTGGAGTCGAGGCTTCCCTGCAGATTGGGTCTCTGGAAACTGTGTCAAGTTTAGTATGAAAAGCTGTTACATTTGTGTTGTTTAACTCTGGCCACAAAATACCACAAAGCTCTCACTCCACCCCCAACTCTTCCTCCAGCAGA
>NW_010252062.1:0-4739 GCF_000690775.1 Eurypyga helias | reverse complement strand
TATAAGTATTATATATTATAAAATGAACATATACAAATACTACTACTAATAAGTAATTAAAATAATAGAAAATATGATACAGTTGCTTGCCCCCCGCTGACCGATGCACAGCCAGGTCCCGAGCAGCCCGAGTCAGAGCCCGAGAGCGATTGCAGCAGAGTCTGAACAAACCCTGTCAGCAACACCACGACCGGGAAAGCCAACCGGCCCCCAGGTTGCTCACCAGTGAGCCAGCAAAGGAACTAGAAAGCAGCTAACAAAGGAGTTAGTGAAAGAGTTAAGGAGACGAGTTGGCAAAGGAGCAAAAAGAGTTAAGGAATCCACAAAAAAGTAATGGCCCATAATGGCCCCCGAGCCCACTCCCCATCTATGTACTGAGCATGACGTGCTATGGAATGAAATCCTCCGTCGGTCAGTTTGGGTCGGCTGTCTGAGCTGTGTGTCCCCCCACACTGTCTGTAGTGAGAAAGCTGGGAACGCAGCTGCAGTATCAGAAGCTGGGAAAGACCCTGAATTTGGTGCAAGCTCTGCCCAGCACCAGCTAAAAAGACACCTTGTCAGTACTTTTCTCAGGGTAAATCCAGAAACCCAGCCTCATACCAGCCACTGTGAGGAGAGTTAACTCTGTCCTGACTAAACCCAGCACATTCTTCACCCCTTGTTTCATACCGTTTACGTCATGCTCAAGTCCTGCACTGTTCTATAAATTCTCATTAACCGACTCCCCCTTTCCCATCCCATCCCACACAGATATTATTCCCTTAGTCTATGGACCATATTGGCAAAATGTCCATTAAAATGTCCGTTAGTCCATGAGTTCAGGTTCCATCAGGTGTAGGGTCACTCAGGACAGGAAAGGTGGAGTGTTGTGTGGGATCATTGGGTTCTGATGCCAGCTTAGGTGAGGTCACTGCTGCAATTCTGGTAAGGCTTGTCCTCCGTAGGGTTGGGTGATTTCTGCCATAGTGATTCTTACAACACAAAACTCGGAACAAGGGTTATTTGCAGCAGTTAATGCCCATCATGCAATTGAATTCATGGGCTAGTTTCCCCCAGAATCAAGTCTCCTTAAGGTACACATCAGAATTCCCCATCTTCTGTCATTACCCACCAAGTACATCCAGGTGCTTGA
Source organism: Eurypyga helias (assembly GCF_000690775.1). Taxonomy (NCBI): domain Eukaryota; kingdom Metazoa; phylum Chordata; class Aves; order Eurypygiformes; family Eurypygidae; genus Eurypyga; species Eurypyga helias. The sequence goes on along the minus strand of NW_010252062.1, from coordinate 3,607 downwards.
GCGAAAGTAATCCCACGGATGGGTTTGCCTTTGCCCGAGGCAGGAATAACCCAGACTGTTTTCCCCAGCATATTTTTAACATGCACTCCAGGGACTTTATCTCCTAAAGTCCGTAGAAATTTTGATTGGACAGGGCCAGCATGATCGACAGATCCTCTGGTGTTGACATTCATGAATAACCTGAGCAATAGAGTCCATGGTCAAGTCCACCCCTCGGTCACGAGCCCATCTGTATGTGGCATCTCTCCCTTGGCCCGAGGTGTCATGGGCCCACCGAGCCATAAACAGCTCACCTTTTTGTTGCCAATCCAGATCTACCTGAGCCACTGCAATCTTAGCAGCTTGATCCACCTGCTGATTGTATCCATGTTCTTCAGTAGCTCGATCTCTGGGTACATGGGCATCGACGTGACGCACTTTGACGACCAGGTTGTCTAGACAGGAAGCAATGTCTTGCCATAACGCGGCAGCCCAGATGGGTTTGCCTCGGTGCTACCAGTTGCTCTGTTTCTGCTGCTGTTGCCAACCCCACAGTGCATTTGCCACCATCCACGAGTCAGTGTAGAGGTAAAGCACTGGCCATTTCTCTCGTTTAGCAACGTCCAAAGCCAGCTGGATGGCCTTAACCTCTGCAAACTGGCTGGATTCACTTTGGTCTTCAGCACTCTCTGCAGCTTGTCCCGTGGGACTCCACACAGCAGCTTTCCACCGCCGATGTTTCCCTGCGATGCGGCAGGACCCATTAGTAAACAGGGCATACTGCTTCTCATTTTCCGGTAACTGGTGGCATGCTGGTTTTTACAGTCTCCGTACTACCAGGTTCTGCAGCTGTGATGTAACATGCTTTCTATTCTCACCGTAATCATCCTTTTATTTAATTAAAGGCTATAAAATGTCATGCTAGAACATATTTTTACAACCTGGTATAATGGAGAAAAAGCAGCATGGAAAAGGATAATGCAGTTTTGAAATGCGGCGTTTGCTTATTTGTAGGAAGGTGCCTGCTTCTAGAGAGCGAACACCTGTGCTTCCTGTCTTCTCTGCTGGCTTTCAATAGCACTAATTATGGCCCCTATTAAGGGAATATAGATTTCTAGTTACATGCTTTTGTCTGCAAGTTGAGAGACCTACACAGACCCTCCCCAATGGATGTGTTTACTCCATGTGAATTTGTAGTGGCCTTTAGGAGGAGGAAGTGTCTTTACCTCACTTGTAACTACATGGGCTAACATTCATTAGCTGCTGAGGCTCTTTTTGAAACCTTGCTGTCCTCCACTCCTAAATTCAAGTGAACTTTGGCGCCTTCATATGTTATATTAGCAGACTGAGGGGACGAATGGAAAACACGAGCAGACACCTGTACACAGGTACTGTGGTAAAGGACTGCATGTGTCCGTAATGGGGTCCTGAGACACGGCAAAACAGCTCAGCCTTTCTGCAGAGAAGGAGATTTGGTGCCTTGAGTGAAATGTCTCGTGTTGAACAGCTTTTCAGTATCAGTGTTAATTAGGCAATAATGTCAAAAGAGAGAGCTCTGCAGGGTAGCAGCCTCCAACCGCTTGATAAATGCCAAGATGAAACTAAATGTTTAACCTTCACCTTGACATTTAGGTTTTGGAGCAGGAGACATTTATCCTAGGGTAATGTTCCATTCCGCTGGCTTTTTGTCTCTTGCACTTCCTGGTTAAAATATAAAATAACTGCCCGAGCCTGTAAGGGCATTGGAGGGACCGATACTGTGGTGTGACTGAAAACCTGCGTTCTGCTTGGAACAGGCAGTGCTTACTGTGGGTTTGATTTGATTCTTTCAATTTTTTTAATTTCCAGACACAATTCACACTAGAAATACTGATGAAGTCTACCTTAACTGGATGTGTCTGACCCAGCAGTGAGATTGTGTCTTCTGACAATCCTTGGCATTAAATCTTTGCAGCCAAACTTCACGCCACCAAGTCTGTTAGAACGGGGGTTTTACGAAGAGATGAGTGGGCACGAGTCCCATGCGCAGCTATGTCACTGACGCGGTGACATACAGCAAGTCAGTTGGCATGTGCGGAATTTTTCCTCCTCCGTAGTAAAATGGTGGTGAGACCCTCCCCTACCTCAGCGGGATGTTGAGGCTTAATTTGTTAATTAATAGTAAAGGATTTTGGATTTCTATAATATTTTATATCCAGAGGATAGCAGATATGATTGCTGATCTTGTTACAAACTGACATTCTGTGATCAAGCTGTTTTCTGACAGCATCAGGCTTTCTTTTATTTTTATGTCTAACTTTTAAGGGTCAGCCTTATGGATAAAATACTTAGTTAATGCAGTAACCATACTAGCTGTTGATTAAAGTGTTTTCTTTTTTATCAGTGCATTAAATGGAAATGGAACACTAATTTTTAATAAAGTGTCGTATTTTGTCTTCTGTGATTTTTTGCCAGCATCATAACTTTTTATTCGTTGTGTTGGTCTCTGCACTTCTGTTCTGCATTGTAGTTGTGATTCAGTTATTCAGGATTCCTGAACCACAGGAAACGGCTTTTGTATTATACGGAGCCGTTGCTGCTTTTCAGCCGTGCCCTGCAAGTGCGGGCTCGTGTGGGAGGTATCAGTGTCCTGGGAGGTGCGCAGCAGACAACTGGGTTTCGTTTGCTCTGGGCTTTTCCTTTAGTTGTAGAACAATTGGCTGCCGTGGTTTTTCATGTTCATGGAAATAACTTCATTTCCTGTGCAGAATCACGGAGAATTTTGATCTTTCATTAAGTCTACACACAACTTATATTACCACAAAGGTAACCTGACTTGTATTTTGAAAGTCTTTAACCTTTCTTGTCTGCCAGAATTAGGGAATTGGAGCCAGAGATTTAGTCTGTGTTCTGCAGTAGGTGTGCTTTTGAGGTAGCCAACATATTCCGCTCTGTTTAGCTGTTCCCTTTGCTGCTGCCACCCTGCTTTCTGAGCTAAACCAGAGGGGTTTTGTTGGGAACAACAGCTGCAAAAACTATTCCTGAAAGTATCTTGAGGGTCTTTGAAAGTAGTCCTTCTGCTCAGAAAGGTGAGAAAGCTCCCACGCAGTGATGGTTTCTAGCGCATCCTGGCTATTGCCCACAGCTGTGCTGTTGAGCATGGGTTTAGCTGTGAGGCCGATGCTCCCGCCCCAGCTCTCCGTGGTGTGAGAGCTCGTAGGGACGGCCTGTTTGTATTCATCGTGGTGGGACTTGTGGTACAATTCAGCCTCCTCTATCTGCTGCCCCTTTCGGAAACGGAACGACTTTTCTCCTTTAGGGCTTGGCCTGCGGTTGGTCTGGCTCTGCGCGGCCCAGCTCCTGCCATCTCCTCCTTCCTCTGCACCGTCTTTTTTTGGCTTCGCGTGCTGTTCCGTGGGCCCCTTCCATGCCAGCCATAACTGACGTGGGATTTTCAGCGGGAGCTGAGGGCGAGCTCTGGTTTATTAAGCATCCCGAATCCCTCTGCTGAAGGAATGCCCTTGCTGCCCCGTCCTTGCCTTGGAAGGAAGAGCTCGAGCCGCCCTGGGCAGCCCTTGCCGTGTTTCGGAGCGCTGTCCTTTGGCCAAGGTCACAACCAAACAGGCCGTGGATACGGCAACGCGTCCCC